>NW_025953568.1:0-135051 GCF_022495145.1 Xylaria bambusicola
TAATTTATAATTTATTTATTTATTATTTAACTATTTTTTATAATTATAATCTTTTAATTATTTAATATATTATTATTTTTATATTAAAGTATAAAATAATTTTTCCTTATTAAAATAATATATAGTAAAATAATTTAATTATATAATAAAATTATTTAAATAATTATAAACTATTTTAAATTATTTAATTAAATAATTTATAGTTTTTATTTATATTTAATTAAAGTTATTATTATTTTAAATATAATTTTACTTATTATAAACTTAATTTTATTAAAATTATAAATATTTTTTTTTAAATATTATTTTTATTTATTATCTTTTATATAAAGATAAATTAAATATAATATTTAATTAGATTTTTATTTAATACCTATTAATAATTAATTTTTTAATTAAAATATATTTAAATATTTAAAGTTTATTATATAAAGTTTATTATTTAATTTTTTTTAATTAACTTTTAACCTTATAATATTATTAATTAATTAGTTATATCTTTTATATAACTATATAAAGGTAGAAATAATTTTATTATAAAATTAAAGATATATTATATAATTAATTTTTTTTTATTTAAAATTAATTAAGCTTTTAAAGGTAATATTTTACTTATTAATTTAAAACCTTTTATTTAAAGGGTAAATATTATATAAAAAATATTATAAATAATAATAATATATTAAATAGATAATTTTAGGTTTTATTTAATAGTTTAAAATATAAACTATAGGTTGCTTTTTTTATAAAGGGTTTTTATAATTATTGTTAAAAAAATGAAGGATTTTTTTTATATATATATAAAGGTTAAAAATGTGGCCAGGTTAATTAGGTAACTAAATTAAATAGGAAATATATTATATATTAATAAAATATATTATAATAAACTTAATTATAATAATATATTTTATTAATATATAATTATTATTAATATATAGTTATAATCTTAAAACTTTTTACCTTTACATTTTAACTTTTATTTTTTTTACCTATAATAATAAATAATGCGTTAAAAGAAATTAGGCTATAAACCATTATATATACTTTTAAACGAAACCCTTATCTTTAAATTATAATACTTATAAAGATATATTACATTTTTAATATTATATTACGTTATTAAATTATTAAAATTATGCTTAAATGTAAATAGCAGCCTATTATTTAAAAACTTACTAAAATTAAAAAGAAATTAATTATCGAATTTATTATTAACTTAAATATATAAACATGTCCTTTTTAAATATATTATATTTAAAATATAATTAACCAATTATTAATTAAATATAAAGGTATACTTATTAAACTAAATTAGGTTATATATTTTATATAATATATACTTATTATAAAAGTATATTTAAATTATTAAATTAATTATAGCTAAATCCTTTATAAAGATCCTAATAAATATAATATATATTTTAAATATATAAGGGTAACTATTAAATAGAAAGGTATTATAAAGGAGGATATTTATAATTTTAATAAAATAGGATTTATAATAAGTATTAAAAGGTAAAATAAACTTAAATAAGCTTAATTTAATAATTGGAATTAATTTATAACTATTTATTTAATTAATTTTTATAGTTAAATAATATTACCTTTCCTTATTTTATAAAAAAAAACTTACTTAGCATTTTATAATTATAATAGCTTTATATTACTTAATTAATATATTATAGTTTTAAAAAATAGCTAGATTAATAATAAACTTAATTTAAAATAGATTAAATATTTTAATAAATATATTAAGCTATATTTAATTAATATAAAATACTTTTTTATCTTTAATAATTATAAAAGTTATTATTTAAAGGTTTTTAAAAAATATTATTAAAAAAATAATATTTATACTATAATAATATTTACCTATTCCTTTTATAAATTTTAGCCTTTAAATATAATATATTTTAACCTTTTAAAAAAGGCTTATAATATTAAAATTAGCAATTTTATATATATAAATATAATGTATATTTTTAAGGAGAACTTTCTTTTAGCATTTTTTAAAGTATATATAAAGTTAATAATACTTAAAAATATTATTAATAGATTTAAAGCTATTAATATTATACCTTTTAATCCTTAAGTTATAATTTTTAAATTAAAGGTTATTTTAATTATTTTTATATTGTTATTACTTTTTAAGTTACCTTTAATTATTTAAACTTTAAAAACCCCTATTAATATTAAAGAAGCTATTTTATAATTTATTTACTTTAAAGATTAAATTAAAAAGTATTAAAATAACTTTTTAATTAAAATTATTAATATTATAACCTTTTTATTAAAAGCTATATATTAAATAATTTATAAGTAAATATTATTATTAAATAAAGTTATTAAGCTTAAAAAGGTTAATAATATTTTTAATAAATGCTAGAGAATTAAAAATAAACGTTTATAGGTTAAAAAAATATTTATTTAAATTAAGGGAATAGAACTTTAGGTTGTTAAAAAGGGTAATGGTATTATAGGTTAAAAAAATAATAAAAGTAATAGTTATTAAGTAAGAGTAATTAAATGCGTATACCGTTATAATATATATAGTAATATTAGTTATAATATATATATATATATATAATAAATGTAAAAACATTTAATAAATTAAATTTTAATTAATTTGAATTAATTTAATTATATTATAGTTATTTTTTTAAGATATAACTAAAATAGGTTTTAAAATTATAACTATATATTGGTAATAACTATATATTAATAAAATATGTTATATAAACTTATAAAAATATTAATTATAAAAATATTTAATAATTTAAATTTTAATTAATTTAAGTTAATTATATATATAGTTAAAGGTTAAAAATATAATTAAGTTAATTAGGTGGCCACGTTATATAGGAGATGCGTTATATTTATAATATATATATTTTATAAGAGATCCGTATCTACTTGCTTCTTTATAATCCCTCTTACCTTTTCCCATGAATTCTCCATGAATATCACCCGTTTCTCCTTATGCAAGAGATCTTTGAACTCTGCAGGGAGTACTTGCTCGTTGAAATTGAAGTTGGAGTCGTCTTTCAGTGCGGCCTCAACAGCACCCGAGAACTTCGCGGGATGGGCTGTCGATAGCGAGATGTGTTTCACATCAGCCTCCGCGATTGACCTTGTCGCCGCTGCTACGCCCACTGCTGTGTGCGGGTCCAGTACGTATTTTGTCCGGCTATAGCATGACTGGATGGTCTTGAGTGTCTCTGCATCGCTCACGCGCTCGCTTCCAAATGTTCGCCTCCCGGCTTCCAAGATGTCTGGGTGCACTGGTCCAAATCCACCAGACGCCTTTAGTGACTGATACCACGATGTGACCTCTTGCCCCGCTTGCTTTTTGTTAAATTGCTCATCCATCCCGACAGTGGAAGCGAAATCTGTCTTGGGTTAAAACAAATCGTGTAAGACAAAGTAGATTAAGCTGAAACGAACCTTCTGCTAGAAACCACATCAGCCTCTCAAAGTTGCTGGATACTAAGATATCCATGGCCGGGCTAAGAGTCTCTTTGCAGCCGTCACTGTGTACATGTCCTTCTTTGACCGCTCCATTCGCGGCAGGCTGCTTCTCGTAGCGACCTGTCTTCCAGAATCGGTACAGAATGTCGTTCCTACGGATTTCAAGTCAGCAAGCGAGGAGACACTGGCATGCGTATGCGAGCAGCGAAGCATTTCCAATACAACAGAAATTTTATTATCTGTGGTATGGGTTGCATATTGAATACCCGTGGAATATGGTAAATCGGCGTAAGTCTTGAACTCACTCATTTGTTGCCACTGTAAGCATATTAGAGATGGCACATGGTGAGTTACGCTGCGAGGTCACATACCAATCAGCTTGTCTGCAGGAAGTCCCATCCTAGTAGCTAAGTATCCAGCCAGGATATTTCCAAAGTTGCCGGTGGGGGTGACGAATCGGACTTGATCTCCTACTTTGAAAGAGTCGGAGGTCATCGCAAGCGAGAAATAGGCATGGAAATAGTAGACTATTTGGGCGAGAATCCTCGAGAAATTGATCGAGTTCACAGCACCAAGTTTGAGTACATCATTGGTCTCCGGGTCGCCGAAAAGTGCTTTCACAATATCCTACACGCCCAGTTATTGGCTAACCGCCTCCAAGGCTGCTGGGCTGCCGACGTACCTGGCAGTCATCGAATGTCCCGGTGACGGCAATATTGTGCACATTGGCATCAAGGCATGTTGTCATCTGGGCCTCTTGGATCTATTGTCAGAGTATTCGCATTAGTACTACCAAGCCCATCTGGATGAGGATAGCCTAGTATTTTCCCGGGTATGATTGTATTGTTAAGGTGACTGTGGCCTTGTAGCTCACAATGATACCCTCGTGATGGAAGATTGACTTACTGGGCTAACACGGTCCTTCGGGTGTAAAATGAACACCGATACATCTTTCTTGCCTCTAAGACCGTAGATGGCTGCGGAGCCAGTCTAGCGTGTTGTTAGGTATACCACTGGGTTGCGGATTCCATATGCAAGGGTATTTACATCACCACTGGTTGCACCAACGACTGTCAAGTGGTGTCGGTCTATTTCCTAGTCAGACTTCCCTAGGTTTGGGTACGTCCTGTTGCAGGGGCTAGGGGTTGTTGCATCTTGCTTAGGAGAATTGAGCGGCACGAGAATCCTCACCTTTTCCCTCTTTCCCTTGATTTCTTCGCACCAGAAAATACTCAAACAGGTTGCCAAGGAACTGCAGAGCACCTATGAGATCTGTGAGCGTGGTTCGATTGGACGGCAACAACAGCAGGATGCGACGCACAATCCTTGAAGGAGTAGCTGGGGCCGTGAAACAGCTCGAGGAGGTACAAGTTGTTGTCCTGTAAATGGATCAGGGGTGCTACATTGTCGGCTCGGAAAGTAGAGTAGCTCCTCTCAATGATTGCTTTCAAGTCGTCGGATGGAATTTCATCGGTCGAGATGAACAGGCTGAAGATGCGAAAGGCAAGTTCGGTGTACGAGAGGTCTTTCCACTCTTGCTAATGGTCGATTGTCAGTGGCTTTGTGCCATGGCGCGTCCTGAGGGATGCGCAGAAGTGAACAGTAGTGGTAACTATACCCAATTCTCTACCCGAGGTATTTGATGGGGTAGAAACAGGCCACCGTCGGCGGCAAGGCCTTTTAGAACGACAGTCTCGAAGGAAAGCTAGGCAAGCAGGCTGATCAGTAACGGGGACCCAGCACGGGCCGTGATGCTAGGATAGATGAGCGAGGACATGCGTACGCCATAATCGCCGCCTCTGGTGGAAAGGTAGCTTTGTGAGGCAGTGTGGTTCGGGCTTGCTGTATCCTGATACATGTTGACGTCGCTGCTATGCGATGTGTCTGTCAGGGTTGCTTGTCGTCGTCGATTGGGATGCGAGAGACGAGAAAGTGACTCTCCAAGTAGGTGCATGAAGGACGAAAATGCGTCCACTAGCATCGATGCTAAGCCGGTCTAGAGCTATATAGTTATAATTTCCTTTGCCCCTCCAAGGTGAGGTAAGGATTCGAGCTCCTACATCGGCTGCCCCTCCGGAAGATTCATCACCCGACCGACAGCAGCTGTCAACCTTCAACCTTCAACCCTTCAATTACATACAGTATTACCTATTACCACATACTAACCTGTGCTATATGACCTCGCAAAATGGAAAGCCTCCTTGTGAATTATCATCAGCCACCAGCTCATCACAATATAAATTCTGAGATTTCACAGCTCTGACTGGCATTCCTGTATTATTGATAGGTTAGATATCTACATTAACCCGTATGTTTTGTCCGAATTGAAGAATCTTGTCATAAGTACGTGTTATAAGACCACTACTCAATGCTAGGGTTGATTTCGTGTAGATTGCCATCTCGTTGTGTTTATTTTGGCGTGTCTATATATACGATTTAGGGCATATAATATGAAGCAGCTAGCAGTTGATGTCCCAGGCGGCCATTTTTCTTCTACCCTATCTATAGTAGCCTTGGTCTTGAGTTTTCTTGTTTTGGAGTGGAAGGGGTATTGCCCAGCACATCTCTACTAACCCATTTGCTTCTGTATCTGGTCAAGTTGAACATAGTTCCCCAACGTAGCAAGTGGATTCTTACGCTATATATCTTAATATCCCAACATTCTGCAACTGGACATTTCAATGCCATCTTGCTCTTCAATTTATCTTCTTCTTCTTTTCTCACTTTTTAGTAGTCTATCGAGATTGCGACCCAGGAAGGTTTTAGGAATGTTGAACATTCAATAGGTCGTCACTATTATTGTTGGCTTCAATATCCAGTGGGCTAGAGTCAGAATGATGTCCCCATAATATGACCTGGCTCCATTTGCCCGTGAAGATAACTACGGCTATATCTGGCTCGGGATCTTAAGGAAATTACCTCAACTATACTATATCTTTTTTCGTTCATCCTTGCATGTGCAGGGAGTATCTTAAATAATTCCTCGCCTGACGGGTCATATAGGCTTCGACATGACCGTTATGTAAAAGATATCGCCCGACAATCATTCATAAAACTATGAAGCACAACTTCCCTGGACTGGTTGCTGGTTTCCCGTTATGTCTTGGGCGCTGTTGATGACCTATAAGAGAAAAGGAACTGAATGTATGTACCTGTAAGGGTCTGACTACCTTTGCCTCTAGTATCTTAACCCTCGTGTGGCAATGAATGTCTGCTGTGTATTTACGCCCCTAACGCGACCCATGATAGCCAGTATGTGGTGTCAAGTCTATTAATACCAGGTTCATTACCACTAGGGTACTGTGTGGGAAGCATTATCGTATAAGGCTTCTACGAGGCCTAGTGTTATAAAATAGGCGCTGTCTTTACAGACGTCAAGAGCCGTGAGATTCACTCCGAAGTCCAACCTATGTAACTGATGATAGGTGATTGGATATCAGGTATGTCAGCCAGGCGCCCACTCGTCAGTTGGAATTATTGGTGGCTGTTACACGTGCAACCTCTGTGCCAGCTTAATATGCAGTTCGCCTTACACTTCGGCCGTACGAAGGACCATTGCAGGCTGTTCATGATCTTTCAAGACATGCAGGCAATATTGGGCAACATTGGAAAGTGAGGTTATACAGACTTCGCCTCTTGAAACAGACCCCAGAGACCTAGGCGGTCTGCGCTGGCAGACCATTTGTATATAGAGGCAAGTCAAGCCACCAACAACCAAGAAAGAGTTGGTTGGCCAAGGACTTATGCAGCCCTAGTTGGTCATTGTAATTTGAATTGCCTAGATTCCAAGCCCAGTATTACTGCCCTTGTTATAGTGGCTCATGGCATCTTTATTTATTCCGCAGGTTGGTAGTGATTCTGGTTACGAGAAAAATACAATCAGTATTGCAATACAAAAGTAGACAATATTGCGCCCTATTATCACGTAAGGTTTTCTCATTTGCTGCATGGGTGCCGTCCATGTCGAATGCCGTTCTTAGTCCACGGGTAATAGAACCGTGGCAAATAAGAACATTTCGTGCCAGTGTACAATGAGAGCAGATCTAATTACTAACATCGGTTTAGTGTTTCGTAATATAATTAATCACGATAGTTAGTAGGCTCTCGTCGTCTTCTGGTTCCGGAGTTTCCAAGGATACATAAGCATAGTCCCATATCCGTTGCATCTTCAATCGGGTTTGGAGTACTGCCATATACACCATGGACTGGCTCTTAACATAGATTTTTCACCTAATTGCCTTGGCTACATTGTGAATTGGACGTGTAATCCTATTGCGATTATTTTTAGACGGCAGCCATGTCGAGCTGTTATATGCCAATACATTAGGCGTATCTCATCCTTGACCTGCAACCGCTCAAACTCGACGCGACCCTTCTGTTAGTGTAAGGCTGTGGATGAAGAGCGTAGCTGATAGTACATCTATCGGACCACGAGATCTATTCGAGTCCCTTGACGCTTTTTCCACAATTCATCTGGACGTATGATCACTACACGTAATTCCACGGAGAGAACCAAACAGAAAGTAAAGATAATACCGGCACAGGAACATAACACAACACCACACACAATCAAAACAAACGAAAAGATGTCGACTGAGAGGTGACCGTTTAATTTCATCGTGTCTACAACTTTTTTTTCTCACATCTAGATCTCTTTTGTTGAAAACTAGGTACAAGGTTTGAGAGAGGCTACCCTGGAGAGCGACCCAATCGCTAGCAACGCAACCCCTCCAGCGCAACTTGTCATCAAAATACATATCCCTTTAGACTACCTGATATACATGGTTGTCTCAAATACTATCACATACCGCCTTTAACACAACACACATGGCCACTGCCCACCTATCTGCCTATAGTGAATACAAAACTGACACCACAAGTAATAAGCCTGTCAGCGCAATATGAATTGCATCATAGCGATGGGGCACTGTCAAGAAACCCGCAAACGCCAGAGCGACCACAATGTTATATTTTACACTCTAGATAAACATTACTTGACGTGACCGAATGAACAATGTACATCCCATACAAAATGCCCGAGTCTTCTCTTATAGTAGCATCTTACGGGGATCCTCGATATACTCTTTGATCTTCACCAAGAACTGCACAGACTCCCGGCCGTCCAGAAGGCGGTGATCGTAGGTTAGGGCAAGATACATCATGGGCCGCACCTCGACCTTGCCATTGACTGCGACAGCCCTGTCCTTGATGGCATGGATGCCCAGGACGGCGGTCTGGGGCAGATTGATGATAGGTGTACCCATCAGCGAGCCAAAGACACCTCCGTTGCTTATCGTGAACGAGCCGCCGGCCATATCCTCGATTGTCAATTTACCGTCGCGAGCCTAGTCCATTAGGTTAGTCATGAGATGTAGTGGACAAGACCAAAAAACCCGACACGATGGTGTTAGGATATCAAGGAGCACGTACCTTCTTGCCCATATCGGCAATAGCCTTCTCGATGCCAACAAGATCCATGGACTCGGCGTTGCGAACGACAGGTGTTACCAAACCTTTTTCAGTGGCCACAGCTACCGAGATATCAACGTAATCCCTGTATACGATGGTGTCACCGCCGTTCTCGCCCTCTATAGACGCATTGACTGTTGGGATATCACGCATGGCCAACACAGCAGCGCGGGCAAAAGCGGACATGTATCCAAGCTTCACACCCGTCTTCTGAAGAACTTCGTCCTTATACTTTTTGCGGAAATCTATCAATGCCGACATATCGACTTCGTTGAAGGTGGTCAACGATGCAGCAGTGTTCTGCGACTGCTTTAGGCGCTCAGCAATGCGGAGACGCATTCGGTTCATCTTGACACGCCGCTCTTCGCGGCTGCCAAGTGTTGGGCCGGTAGGAGCCGAGGTTTCCTTGGGAGGCTGCGATTGCTTAGGAGCAGACTCCTTCTTTGGTGTCGACGGGGCTGGAGCCGGGGTAGAGGGCTCCGATCGGGACTCTTGTTTAGGTTCCGGCTTGTTCTCCTGCTCGGCGGGAGCAGGCTTGGCCTCAGTAGAAGCATCCTCTTTCTCGGGGGCGTCTTTGGACTCGGATTTTTCAGCACCCTCAGGGGCGGCGCCAGGCTCAATCTTGGCGATTTCCTGGTCTACCGTGACAGTGTCCTCTTCGTTGGCGAGAAGCTCTTTTAAGATACCAGCCTCAGGCGCATTGACGGCTACGTCGATCTACAGCGAACAAGGATCGTATTAGTCAGTTGGCGGCCGACGGCGGCATGCATGGAAGCAGCAGTTGCTGGAAATCTCGACAGTAACATACCTTATCAGTCTCGATGGTGGCGATCTCTTCGTCTAGCTCGACGTAGTCACCAACTTGCTTGTTCCACTGCTTCAAGGTACCCTCGGTAATGGATTCGGCCATCTGTGGAACTTTGACAATAGTCTGGGCGTACGTTCGGACTTGGGACATGAGGACTGGCAAAGGAAGCTGGCTTCGCAGCGGCTGGTGCATGGGCTGACGCAGGACGCGCGCAGCTGTGAGAAGCCGTCTTGACATCATGTTGAATGTGGGAAGGTGGGAACAGCAAGCGAGTGTGTAGATACGGCGGATAGAACAGAAATAACGTTTGTCGAGCAAGTTTCCGAGCCGCAGCCTCAGCCTGGGGTTGATTGTTGGTGGGTTGAGAGGATGATTATTTTCTTTTCCCTGTCTTGTCCAGCATGCAAGGCCGGGGAAAGCGACGGCGACGAGGGCGCAAACAGCAGCTCCAAATGTATCGTGGTGACCACAGGCGCAGGATACAGTGCCGTAAGATATTATCCGCTACGGATGGTGAAGGCCGGGTGGAGGCGAATGCAAAGATGACGGAGGAAAGGAGAAGAGGAGAGAGAGGAAGAGAAAGGAGGATGGAGACCCGAGGCACTTGGAGAAAACGAGGCTATTACGTTGGGACGTGCGAAGATTGAAACGTGGAAACGATGGATTTGGATTGGTTTAACACTACCGCAGATTCCCGGCAAGCGACACAGCGGCCTTTTTTCTCCTTCCTGCCTGTCGCGCCAACCCTGTCTGTCTGTCAAGCCTAGCAAGCCTAGCAAGCCTAGCTACCCAACCCTGGTAAGTGCGTAGTGACACCAAAGCGACCGGTTGACGGCGAAAGCGCTGCTGTTTACCGAATTTACCCGTCGTCATACACAAACTAACCCACGAAAGTAGGTGGCTAGCATCGCCATGATGTAAAACGCATCATCGCAGGTGCTGTCAGCTGTGCGCTCCTGCCACGCTGTGCGGCTGTCGAGGAGTTGGAGATGAGCCAATGACCAGTGGCCAATTAAAAGCTTATGGGGCACCCCACCCACCCCCAATCATCGTGCGCCTTGGAAGGCCTACCTGCCTACCTCCAACTAGAGACGATATAGCTTCAACAGACGACGCCTTTGGCCCTCTCCCCTCCCCGACATCTCGTCAAACATCTCCACTCTCCGGGCTGTCCGACCTGCCATCTGCTGCGATTGGCCTGCCCCCGAGATTCGCATGAAAGGGGCTCGATCGTCTTCTCATCCACGCTCGCCCCAACGCCGTCGAGGCATCATAACACCGCACTCAAGTACCCCCCATATCGAGACCCGCGACGTAGGACGTCTTAGCCCACCATGTCGAACGGACGAGCTGCATTGTGAGTTTAATTGGCCTCGCATTCGCTCGCTGTCATCAGCTTTGTCTGACCCAGTGCATTCGCGGCCACCCATAGGTCACTTTACCGGCGTTCCCTTAAGCTCGCTCTCGACTGGGCTGTTCACCGACACCTGTGGCGTGGTCAGGCGCTCTACATCCGATCGCTCTTTGAGGCCAACCGCAATATTGTAGATGTCAGGAAAAAGAAGGTGAGCCGCCCCCTGTCTGTGCGCGCAGTTTACACATACTGCGTGGATGGATTTGGCAAAGAGTTGCTAATGACAAGGGAATGCTCCAGGCGTTACTGAGCGAGACGGAGAAATTGCTCGAGACATGGAAACACCCCGATCCTTATTGTCACCCGACTGCTCCTGGAGGTATGCTACCAACAAGAGCGAAGACCTCCTGTCTCGTTGTGCTCCTGATTGAACCAGGGATACGGCGGGAAAGAGAGACATTCTTGGCTGACGCTATTTATCAGGATCCAAATTTGAGAGAAACCTCCCAGTACATAACACAGCTCGTAAGTTCATGCTCTAATTGTCAACCATTTTTCTAAGAAACCACGGAGGTGCTAACTGTGACCATCACTAGCTCCTCCACCGTTGAAATTTTAGACGAGGGGACATCAAGACCCGGGGAAGCATAGGTACCTTATATCAACCTGTACATAGACTTGTAATCTGCGCATAGAAAAAATATTGTCTCGAATTACACCACAATATGGGGTTCGTGTTAGACGAAGTGATGAATATACGCAACTTGGCCTAATATTTGAATTCACCGCCAACTCTTCATCTGGCTTTCCCTGAACTGTGAAGGAATGTTAATCACCATCATGCGTAAACGCCATACATATCTGCCACCCAACCCAAAGCCCGCGAGAAACTGCTTCAGATATCGACATTATCGCAAGCGTTGAACCATTTGGCAAATCACTGTGAAACAAGGAGAATGAATAGTTTAGAAATTTGTTCTCAATTGTGCTCATTCGTATCCATGTACCAATGGATTATGTGTAATGTACAACCCGTACGCATGAAAAAGCAAAACCGTGCCCAGCCGTGACCCCGTGGTTCATGAAGCATCCCAAACGACCAACTAGAAAACAACAGAAATCAACGCATCCACATTACAACTCTTGACTAGCATTCTTACCGGGCTTTCCGGTCTTCTTGGGTAGCAAGTCTGAAATGGCAATTAGTAACTAAACACACGAATACAAATAGCGATGAAGCTTACTCTGGTGAATGTTGGGAAGTACACCACCCTGGGCAATGGTGACGTGGCCGAGAAGTTTGTTCAACTCCTCATCGTTTCGGATGGCAAGCTGAAGATGACGGGGAATGATACGTGTCTTCTTGTTGTCACGGGCGGCATTGCCAGCCAACTCGAGAATCTCGGCAGCCAAGTACTCGAGAACAGCAGCGAGATAGACAGGAGCACCTGAAGGCATGTATTAGAAGTGAACATGGTGGAGTGTAACGCAGATGGAGAACATACCGGCACCGACACGTTGAGCGTAGTTGCCCTTGCGGAGGAGACGATGGACACGACCGACAGGGAAAGCCAAACCGGCCTTAGAAGAACGGCTATGGAAGAGTTAGTTATGTTCGAGAGAAAAGACTGATGTGTGCAAGACGCGTCTTGAGATCCGAGAAAAAGGGCGAAAACACGCGACAACGTGGGAAATGCAGGCTGATACACAAAAGCGAGGGAGACATACGATTGAGAGTTCTTGGCACCGCTGGCCTTGCCGCCGGATTTGCCGCCTCCAGTCATTTTGATGGTTTGTGGGTTGGTGAGGGAAAAAATTGAAGATTTGTGGTTGATCCGAGATCGTGAATGCTGGATTCTAGCAGATGATGCGTAGAGATGGATGCTGGTAGCAGTGGTGGTGGTTGAGAAGCAGATGGATATGGGAGAGGAAACGGAGGAAGACGTTGAAGGTTTGGTGGGGGAGGAGCTGTTTAAGTATGCCCGGGTCGCGTCTGCAGAATCAGAATCACAACTACCAAATCACGGTGTCTGGGATCACTCTAAAAAACCCAGGGGTGGATGGATTCAACGCTAACCCGCGTTGGGATGGATCTTATACAGAGGTACATGGGGTGGCAGGCGCGACCTTGTGGAATGAATGGCAGGCGGGGTTTCTTACCACCTATCTGTGCCTAGGTAGGTACCTAACCAGTACGGTAGGTACTTACGCGCGCCCATGCACAGACGCCAGGAGATAAAGGCAGATTGCCTATCTGGCCTACCGCACGCCTCTAGCTCCAACGAGGAAAGAAAGACCTTGCTGGACATGTAGGTACCTGGGTACCTACGGTCAGCCAATAGGTATCTGGAGACACTTCGAGCTGTGAGGCTTAGGCTTAGACGCATGCAGCAAGAGACTCCCCAATTTTGCATGTTGACTCCCGAGATCCCCAGACAGCCGAATCCATCTCTGTGCAATTTATGATTGGCTGAGGCGCAATTACAAGTTTCGCGTTAAGCCATTTATGTTGATAGTACCTAACATACTACATACCGGTATGATATCACTAGTAGCTTACCTGCCGACCTGCATACCTGCATACCTACCTACCTACCTACCTACATACCTACCATTTAAATTTGCTGCAATCAATGGTATCTCTATTGAGAATCTCCATTGTCGTCTACCTAGGTTAGGCAGTTGCTCCCCTATCTCTGTATAGTCTGCATTTCCTCTTCGTTCATGTGGGGCTAGATGATCCTCGTCCCGTGCGGATATAGATCTGGAATCACTCCATTTGCTATGATGGACCACTTGAATCTGATTCACAGCTCGGCGCGGTAGCTTTTTCTCATCTAGTTGAAGTTCTACTAGCAAGAAATCGTTGTCCTACCCAGCCTTGAATGTCCTCAATGATTCTCTGATTGGGGAGAGTTCCGATGTTGCTGTGTGTATAAGGTAGATAGCATAAGTAGCTACGATGCTCATATACTTGGACTTGACCTCCATTACGACGTCCGGCCTAGGTTTTGAAGATATGATCTAGATTTGGTTTCCCGATAAAGTAATGGATTTTATATCATAGCCCTCTCATCAACTTTAAAGAACGACGCCTGTAATATTAGTGTACCCCATATTTACCCCTGGCTTCCTAGTGTATAACGGGATGCACTCAAGATATGGGGTATATCTAGCACGGGAGGCTTATGAAGCAGCATTGGAACACTACAGTATTTACTATACAACGATTCAAATGAAAAGGTAAAAGGAAACTACCGAGGTAGGATCTAAGGGGAAACCTTAGGCACACAGTATATGGATGCACCAGGTCTTAGTTGTGCAAGCTTGCATATAGCAAATGGGTAGAAATGTCACGATAGCTTCGTGTTTCCCAGATTTGGAGCAGGACGAGCCACACCATCTATAGAGAGCCCTTGGGCTATTTGGCCAGTCATGTTGATAGGACAAGTACAAATATAAGCACATAGAGCTACTCCATTTTCGTGATACAGCAGGATGCATAGAGATAATTCGATGGCCTTACTGCGCCTTGAGCATGCGCCTGGAGCAGATGGTGTCACAGTACGCATGCCCGGCAACTTGGAGTTAATCATGATACCTAATTGTGCAAGGAGTGCCTTACTATCATGATGCAGTGCTACTGCTCCAACAAATAAAAGAGTTTCTCGAATTTGTGATTGGCCGCCTTTCTGGCAGCATTCTCGACTATTACCTTATTGGGAAGAGAGATTGTTTTTCAAAGTGGGCTACTTACATACCTAGGTAGGTATGTTACGGCGCAGGTAGTGACTGACCCTGTGGCTCTTGCATCTATGTAGCCTGCTAATGCTATTTTGGCATTTGACACTTGTGGGAAGGTTTGACTGAACGCGTACCGAGTAGTAGGGATTTCGCAGGGCTGGCGCAAAGGACGCGTTGCGCGTGTCAAATGGATGTCAATGTTGTCAATGGGAGGATTTACTTGATTGCACGGTAGTGGGGCCAGGGTGCGAGGCGCCTTGCTACATGGAGCAAGGTACAGACTACCTACAGCTACCTAGTAGGTAGTAGCGTCCTGCTTCAATGGCGCGGTACGGGGGTACCTACCACACTAGCCCCAGCCCAGCCTTCTTCCCTCCGTCCCTCCCTCTCTGTCCGCTCTCTGCTCTCTGCTCTGTTCTGCAGGGCAGGCAGGATCAAGCTGGATCGGGCTAGATCAAGCCCCGGGCGCAACGCGTGCACTGACTCCCCGGAGCCAGCCATCAGCCATACACTGCTGCACCAGCCAGTGCTGCTGCGCTGGGCTGTAAATCACTGCAAATCAGTAACCAGGCTAGCGCGACCGCATCCCACCTACAAAAGGACCTCACCACCCGCACCCTCTCTTCCGCCAGCAACTTTTGACTTCTCCATCTGCATCTCTCATTCTCCCACCTCATCACACAACAACAGCACTCGGATAACCACTTTCATCCATCTCTACTCAACAGTAGCAGCTTTTTGCATTTCCATCCAACACAAACCAAATCCACAGTCATCACCATGCCTCCCAAAGCTGCCGACAAGAAGCCCGCTGCCTCCAAGGCCCCCGTTGCCTCCAAGGCTCCCGAGAAGAAGGATGCCGGCAAGAAGACTGCTTCCACTGGCGAGAAGAAGAAGCGAACCAAGGCGCGCAAGGAGACATACTCCTCTTACATCTACAAGGGTAAGTTTGGCACACCAAAACAACACACACGCTTTTGTAGCGACGCGTCACATGAGATGTTTTCTGAGCTTCGGTACTCTAAAGCTTGGGACATCGCATTGTGTGCCCATCGTGTCTCATCTTGACAGTGACCCTTCCTCGACCCCACTTCAATTCCTGGGCGCGTCTTCAATCGCTTTGACCATTCACTAACATTGTACTTCTAGTTCTCAAGCAGGTCCACCCTGACACTGGTATCTCTAACCGTGCCATGAGCATCCTCAACTCTTTCGTCAACGGTAAGCATTATCGACCTGGTTATTGAAACCACATTGCCTGACATTGCATACAGACATCTTTGAGCGTGTCGCCACAGAGGCCTCCAAGCTGGCCGCATACAACAAGAAGAGCACCATCTCTTCCCGTGAAATCCAGACCTCAGTCCGCCTGATCCTCCCCGGTGAATTGGCCAAGCACGCTGTATCGGAAGGTACTAAGGCAGTCACCAAGTACTCCTCATCAACGAAATAAGTGCTTGCGCGTGTCTGCTTTGTTTGTGTTTTGGGCGTGGGTTTTTTCTTTGCTTTGGCATCATGACGAGACCTGGCCAAAGTTCACTCCGGGTCCCTACATTTCGGGAGTCTCATAATGCGTTACGGATGGTCTGCTTTTTTCTAGGGGGCAATGTCTTTGCACACAACACGGTCTGGGGTTTGCGGTTGTACAATACACTTTGCCGATAGGGTTTTCGGAATGAGAATCTGGACATGAACAAATTTCAATTAAGATCTTGACCTACTTGTGAACCATGCTTGCATTTTGAATCTAGGGACATCGGCATAGTCCGCGGCGTTCGGTTGCAACGAGCCTCCCTCAAAGTTTTCGACCCTACAAAGCGATTGGTGTTGGGCGCAAGATAATCGCTGACATTGAAAACTCATTTCCGCCATCAGTCGTTCTTGCCCTTGCCTGAGTACCAAATTTTCGGACGGCAATATACCAGTCTAGCAATCAAGGCATAAATTGATATTCATGACACGGATCACTCGTGGATAGTTGAGGCATTCACGTCATAGTCCGCAGCGTCAAATAATTTCAAATGCAGCGGATACTGGGACGCCTTGGTGTCAAACGTTCAAAACTTGTCTAGTGACTACAGCTCTGATATGGCGAGAGAGACAGCATTTCGAAATGGCTGCAAAGAACCGCATGGCCAAATCGGTGGCTGGGCATACAATTTATTCTAATTCAAGCCTGTTTCGCTATATAATTCAGTGCGTCGCAGCTGCGGTCAAGTGTTTT
This sequence comes from Xylaria bambusicola, assembly GCF_022495145.1. NCBI lineage: Eukaryota > Fungi > Ascomycota > Sordariomycetes > Xylariales > Xylariaceae > Xylaria > Xylaria bambusicola. The sequence goes on from NW_025953568.1 coordinate 17,068, forward strand.
GTACGGAATGCTACTACGACGTCACCATGTGGCTAGGATATAAATGTTCAGTGTTGTAACGCAGTATCTTATATTTCTCGGCTAGCCGGGACATGAGTTTTCGATACAGGTGATTTCTACACTGTTCTGTTATCACTATCTGTACCATCTGCGTAGGACGCCCCCTCTATCTATGTATTCATGTAGTCTCGTGACAAGAATATGGAACATGGCAATAACACAATGGGGCAAGAATCAAATGCAGACTCTCGAACATGTGTACAAGAGTTGCTTCCACCCTGGGGGAACGGCATAGATTCTCGTCTGGCGATAGTAACGATGATGTTAAAATAAAGTCGTACATAGATCAGATATCGCCCAGACCAGCCTTTGTTTTCTTGATGACGTGTGTCAAAGGCACGGTAATGCCTTGAGTTTCAACTGTGCCTAGGGACATGCCCTTGCTCCAGCCCATCTTCTCCAGCATGGCTCTGCCCTTGTTTTCGATACCAATTTCAGAGGCATGCTGCCCGACGATGTCTCCCTCGCGGAGAATAAGCGACGATCTGCCAGCTTTTGATTTGCCAGCACGGGGTTCAGCTCGCTTGAGGACACGAGCCGCATGGACTACCTTCTCGTCTACATCTACACGCGGAAACCATGTGCGTCTCACGCGGCTAAAAGCTTGCTCGAACAAGTCTTGATCATATGGCAACGTGGCTTTAGAGCGGTAGAGGACGGGGTACCTGCCACTTCCCGCGCCAGCTGATTTGGATTTGATATTGAAGGTATTGGCAATGGTGTGGACAATTTTACGAGCCCCTTTGTCGAAGGGCGGCAGGATGAGCCTAACTGGATTAGCCTAACGATTTAACAATAGTTCATGTATGCTCTGGAATAACGCACTGTTCTCGGGTGCTCAACATGAACACCTCAATTTCATCAGCCAAGTCATCGAGGGACATGCCTCCCTGATACTTAACTCGAAGATCGTGAGGATTGACGTTCTTGCCCAGCAGACCTTGTGACCGAAGTTCCTCACGAGCCTTCTTCTTGTCTGCCTTCTTAAGGCGATCTTTTTTGATGGCAGCGTTTAAGGCGTCTTCTAACTCTGAGTCTGATAAGCCGAAGGAAATAGGGCCTTTCTTTGATTTTTGTAAACGAGAGCTTTGCATGTCCATGAGATCTAGTTCATCAAATGCCTCGGCCATCTTCGTGGCGTTCGGAAACTGACTGCCTCCCTGGAACATCCTAGATTTCTTGGACCCACGTTTCGACTTACGGCGAGGCATACCCGTGGCAGCCATCCATCCATCGTCGGCATCGGCGCCATCCAAAAGCATGACATCACTTCCACCGAGACCCAACTCTTCTTGTTTAGCAGGCATATGTGCTAGGCGCTCATCTTCGGACTTAAGTTGAGGATTTCTGTCTTCTTCTTCCCCGTCATCATCCATCTCATCTTCTGAGTCACCTTCGCTAGAGGGCTGACTTGAGAAGGCATGGCTATCCGTACCACCCAGATCACGTAGTATGTTGAAGGAATAGGAGCCAAGACCAGGATGTGTGACATCTTCTAAGTGATCATCTTCGTCATCATCAAAATCATCCTGCATGTTAGCGATATAGTCGGCGATAATGGCAGCTTCTTCATCATCCTCGTCCGAGTTCCTGTTCAGGCGGTGTCTATGGGAGGATATAGATCTGCTGCGATCCGGTTTCAGGGATATGAAATCTGGCTCATGAGAACCTGGGCTGGAGGAGATGGTAACATCCACGATTTCTCTGACTACTCTGAAGTCCAGGCTCACCTCCTGCGGCGAAGCGGCTCTAGCTTTCTCGACCATGCTGCTAGTAGGTCTTGACGGGAAAGTTTTCTGTTGTTGACGAGCGGCATCTCGACCCTTGAACAAGATGACCTCCTCGCTTGAGTCCGAATCGACATCTGATTGCGCCGCTGGGTGCTCATATTGAAGCTGAGAGGACTTGGGCTCAGCTACCCGATCAATGACCGGCGACTGGATGGGCGAGACTTCAGGTTCGACGGCATTTGAAGCCAAGCTATTGCTCTGATCATAGATAGAGCTTACTGCTTTCTCTTGTACTGGTAGACTGGAATGTTTGGGTATTTCAAAGTCTTTAAGGGGGTCCATGACTCCCGAAGAAATGAAGAGGACTGGTTGGTATCTTAGCTTGGCATCGCGGCCACGAAACCCACGACGGTTGCTAGCCGTATTCCTAGCTTCTTCTGCAAGGGTATAGCCTGCTGAGGTTAGTAGAAGCTCATGTCCACCACTGGCGGATGTTGATGGGATAAAATACCATGGGAACGAGCAAAAGGCGAATCACTACTGTTACTGGCCGGGCCAAATCTTTGGCGTATGTGTTGTGGCGGCGGTCCCTTCGCTTTCGGATGCGTCTTCGCTCTTGGCTTATTCTTCTTTTTGACCATGGTAGCAGCAGACCAAAAGCAAGCAATAGGCTGGTATGGACGAGTACAAGGTCACCAGTAATGGGTGATATTACGTTGGCGTATATGAACAAACCGTAGTCAAGACCGAGGAATACCTAGCACACATTTCCTTCGTAGGTTGTATATTTGACAGGTGTGTTTCCCCTGGTTGAGGCTGATGTCGCCACCTGTAGTTAGACGGACGGTTGAAAGTTGCAAGTCAGAGGCAACAAAAGGAGAGAGAAAAAGAAACAGAACAGCTGTATCGCTCAATGACCTAATTGTACAGTGTATGGAGAGGCGAAAGAGAATGGGTTGAAGGCACAAGAGATTTAAGCTTGTGTGATAGAAGGACTTGGACACTAATTCCGGGGCTGTTTACGTGTAGCTTGACGAAGGTCCATATGGAGCAGAGCACTCGGTCGGTATATAAGCCTACTAACCTTTGAGTTACTGGTATGATGGATATAGACATAGTACAGTGCAAACTTACAGTACGATGAGTACTTCTTCATACAGTGGGGTGGTGGGGGACGCGGGGGGCAAAAGGGAGTAAGTAGTACCTACTACGTACATACTTCGTACCCGTAGCAGCTTTATCGATAGGTAGTCACGGCCTACCATTATCGTACCCTCTTATAGTGTACCTACTTAATACCTCTCAATGCCTTCGAAGTATGACGGCATTCATAAAGCAAGTAGACATTATGCCAACCCGGGATGACTTATCTCTGGGGAATATCAAGTGTTCGAGATTCAGAATGTGAAGGTTTGACTGACTTACCCAACTTCTAACTTGAAGCACGTTCATATGGATAGGGGATGGACCTACCTAGGTACTCACTTATACATATCTACCTAGGTACCGGTACCTATGTACTTAGCAGATTAGGTACTTAGTATGTATGTACATAAGTAGGCAGGCATGTATGTATTGGGTACCTTAGGTTGCAAAAGCCTTCACCCCGCCACGGTTTAGCATGAGTTGCACCGCCTATCTAGGTAGCCTGGTATCTGGTATGCAGACAGGTACCTATCTGTACTTACTGTACTCGAACCGATGCCTCAACTCTGGTGGTGAGTCTCAGAGTCTCAGGTGACTGATTACATACATACCCATACCTCATACCTGGGTATAATACCGAAATACACAAGCCTACCTACATACATACCTACCTCTTGCCTTCTTACGAGTCCAACCTTGCTGTTCACTTGACCTTGCTGCAGCTCACAATCCCATCATTCTCTTTCTCATCCTTATGTATAACACTACGCTCTAACAACGATATCAACCGCATCCCCTTGTGTTCACCGTCGGCCCGGGGTTATTATCTAGTGAGCGGACAGGCGAAGGAGTCCATCATTAATGCCCGGGCTTCCTCGCCGTGGCTTCCTTACGCCACCTGCTGCCGGCTCCATCGACTACTAACCTATCTTTCACGGTAGTCCTTCTCCTTGGCAAAGTGGCAGCTTGTTCTTCTTCCTACTTGTCTGTGCTAGTCACCAACTCCAAACCATCAGATTCGACATCCGTTTCTGTCCCACTCAGACTCAAACAGCCGAGTAGTTCATCGAATAATCGCTTCGTGTGATACTACGTAATACGTGGACATCCTTGTGTCAATCGCCGCCCTCTCAGCTATCTATTTCTATCCTATTCTAGGTCGCTTGTTCACGCTTTGCGTGACCGTGACCGTGACTCCATTCAAACCCCAATCCCCAACTTGGCCAAGCCTGACCCAGATCCAGACACCGACTGAAGCTGTAATCTGTTTTTGAACGATCTTGAACCGGTGTCCATTTGATCAGTATGGATACTACGGTCGATATCGGACGACGCCTCGTCCAAATGTTCTGGGACCCGGAGCCCACCAACGACGTCATCCGCGATCAGCCCGTATGGTGTCTCGGCTCGCGTTACACTCTGAATAACAACAACACCGGTCTAAAACGTGAGCCTACCGTTGCTACCGCACCCGACCCTGAAGATTCGACGAGGAGACCAGACCCCTCCCCCGCCCAACTGCCCGAAACCCCACCCGACTCGATATCCAGTAGCTTCGATGAGTCCTTAGCTTATGAGGAAGCCCCTCGGGACGGAGGTTGGCCCCCAGCCTTCCTCGATGATTTCGAATCTAGAATTTGGATGACCTACCGCTCCGAGTTCGACCCCATACCAAGGTCCCATGACCCAAAGGCCCTCGCTGCCTTATCATTCTCCATGCGAATCAAAACGCAGCTGTCTGACCAGACTGGCTTTGCCTCGGATAGTGGCTGGGGCTGCATGATTCGGTCTGGTCAGAGTCTACTTGCCAATGCTATGGCTGTACACCGACTTGGCCGAGGTTCGTTATGCCTCAAAGACTCCTCTGATCAATAATCACCTCCTCTAACCCTTTTGTAGAATGGCGACGGGGCGCGCGGGAAACAGAAGAAAGAGGGATCTTGGCCTTATTCGCAGACGATGCGAGGGCTCCTTATTCAATACACAACTTCGTGCGTCACGGTGCGTCAGCTTGTGGTAAATACCCGGGTGAATGGTTCGGACCCTCAGCGACGGCTAGATGCATTCAGTAAGCAGTCGGTAGTCTTATCCTATGTATCGTCATGGCTGCTAACCAGTTGGGTCCATCTAGAGTTCTGACTAATACGCAAGACCAAAATCTCCGTATTTATTCTACGGGTGATGGTCCAGACGTCTACGAAGATAACTTCATGAAGATCGCGAAACCGGAAGGTACCACTTTCCACCCCACCGTCATCTTGGTGGGAACGAGACTCGGCATAGACAAGATCACACCTGTCTACTGGGAAGCGCTGGTGGCTTCGTTACAGATGAAACAGTCGATAGGCATAGCTGGGTAAGTGTTGCTCAAGAGTACTCGGAATTTTAAGCATAATAATCTATGGCATCTAACGATAAAGATAGCGGTCGGCCGTCCTCTTCCCATTACTTTATCGGAGTTCAAGGACTCCACTTCTTCTATCTTGATCCTCATTATACAAGACCCATCTTTCCATATCGCGAGGACGTCACGCAATATACTAAAGAAGAGGTTGATACCTGTCATACCAGAAAGTTGCGCCGCTTACACATCAAAGAGATGGACCCTAGCATGTTGATCGGCTTTCTCATTCGCGATGAGGAAGATTGGCTAGATTGGAGGCGTAGCGTGCAGCATGTCCAAGGCAAAGCCATCATACACGTATCCGACCATGATCCCGTCGCTCAAATGAAGGAGCGCGGGAGCATTATAGATGATGTGGAGATTTTGAGCGACGAGGACGACGCCGATGACCAGGACACAGCCTCAAACGATGATCAGTCAAGGGATGAGCAATACCCATAGCGTGGAATGAATGCTCTTGCCATTAACGAGGTATACGATAAGATAGTATGAGGCGTTCCTGGGTTGAAATGGTTTTTTTTCCACAGTGGCGCTGAGTCACGGCGGCTTTTCTCTGGATATAGAGCCGTCCTAACAAGATGTAGGGCGAGTAGAGCAAGTTCATGCTAAACAGAAGCCCTGCGGAGAATTCGCGGTTGAGAGAAGCATTGTTCTGAGTTGAAGTAGCATAACACCATGGAACATGGAGGAGCTTGAGAGCGCTGGTGTGGTACCAATTTATACCAAAGCTGCGATTCGGCCTGCTGCTGACTGGTGTAACCCAGGTGATAATGGTTGTGTCTTTCATTGCCCATAGTAGCTAGTTGACGTAGCCGCCACCCGCGCATATTATAATAATAAATATCCCACGCCAGGCTCGTGAACGTAATTATTCCATTCATATGATCTATTAAATGGAACGAAGGAGAAAGCAGCCCGTTGGCATCTCGGCGGATAATCTGGCTTTCTCGACAAGTACATTCACCGTCTTTTGCCGCCCGATTTACCGGGCTTACTTGTTGACTGATTTATCTTTGGTGCTGCATGGTCTGGATTCTCTTTGATATGCTTGAAGAGCCCGCCTTTTGAATCATATGTAGAACGACATGTTAGACACTAAGTGATAAATATGGTGAGTATAGCCATTCATTGGAAAGGTTGCGAAAGCGAATGTGAAAGATCAATAAAACATAGACGAGGAAAGAATGAATTACCCTATGGCCCTCTTGTTCGGCGGCAGCTTGCCGGGCAGCCCTCTTTTCTTTTTTGGCCTTGGCCATACCCTTCTTTTTCACATTGCGGTTTTCCTCGACTACCACCTCGGCCATTTCAGTGGTCAACCCTTCAATAGTCGTCTCATAATCGCCGGTTAAACGTGCCTCTATGGCATCCCGCGGGGCATAATCGTCCTGTTCGCTTTCGTCATCCGATGCGGACGTTGCAGTTTTAGGCAGGGCAAAGTCGACATGGGTGCGAGATTCAGCTTCAGGTGAACTATTGGATTTCTGGATGTTATCGTTCTCGGCATCCTGAACATTACTATCTACCCCTGGAGCTGCATCTTTTAGCAGACTGTCTGTATGTGGCCTTATCTCTTCATCCAGGTCAAAGTTCGCGTCCTCCTTCCTCATCTGACGTTTCAATTGCTGGACGGCCTTTATGTGCTTCTTACTCTTCTCATGAGCCTCAAACTGTTTCTCACTCTTGAAGGTCTTATTACAGACGACACATTCGATTGCCTCGACCTCAGATTCGTCCTCACTTTCTGAGAACTCGCCCGCGTGGTCGTCATCGCCGCGAGACCGGGCCCATTCAGGGACCGCTTCAGCACTGTCCATCTTCTCCTGGTGAGCAGCGCGTGCTCGGGCGGCCTGGGCGGCAGCCGAGTCCCGCAAGATCTGCTGGCGCTCAGCCTCAGACTGGTTGTTCGGAACGTAGCGCGGATCCCGCTTCCGCACGAAGATGACAAGGGATCGCACAGCGTCGTTGAACTCGCGGATGGCGTCGTCGCGCAGCTTCTTATTCTCCTTCTCCATGAGGCGGCGGACCCTCCGGTCAGGAGCGTCGGACAGGCGCCACTTGTCCTTCCACGAGAAACTGAGGCGCGTAGAAAAGCTAGACCAGCGGCCGTAGAAAGTCTTGGCTACGGCATCATTGTCGGTAGACTCGCCAAACGATGGGTATTCTGGCGTGTCGAGGCCTTCCCAGTCAGCCGCGGCCAACTCGCCATCGGCCAGGCGATCGAAAGTCTCGCGTAGTATAGTGAAGAAGCTGTTTGGTGAGTCGTCGAGGGGCACGGACTTGTTGAAGCGGCCCATCAAGGTGTATATCTCGTCGGTGGTGGTCAGGCGCACGTTGCGATACTCGGGGGCGACGCCGGAGTCAGCGGGGTCGTCGCCACGGAGGATGGCATCACTGTGGGAGTCGTACCATGCTCGCTCTTGAGGGTCGGACAGAACCTCGTAGGCAGCCTGGACCTCGGCGAACTTGCGGGTAGCATTGTCGACATCGCCGAAATTTCGATCGGGGTGTAACTCTAGGGCCTTTTTCCTATAGGCTTTCTTGATTCTGATGTGGTCGAAGGGACGGAATCAGTCAAGAGAAAGGGAAAGGAATGGAAGGAAAGGCAAGGGAGAGGAGAGGAGAGGAGAGGAGAGGGACGTGGGAACTGACTCGTCGTCGGTAGCGGTGCGGTCGACCTCAAGGAGCTCATAATAATCCGTCTTTTTGGGCGGGCTGTTGGAAGTGGCAGTGCCCCGCGCAGACGACTGTTCGGCACCCATTACTGCTGATGGATATCCCGTCTACACTCGGTTGCGCGGCCGAATAAGAGGCTTGGTAATCCTCTACATAGGCTGTAACTAGTGTAAATCGCTATCGCGAAAGACGGATTTTTTCGGATCGGCTTACATCTGCACGAAGCTCGCAAGATGAGAATTAGGTACATGGGGGTTGCATACTTGTAAGTATGCATGCATGGGTAAGGGTAGGTTACCTAAGGTACGGTGCTGGCCCTCTTGACCCCTCCCCCCTCCCCCTCCCCCAGAGCCTGTCCGTCAGGGGCCAGTGACCTGTAGTGCTACATAGACCCTGTATCACATGCATAAAGAGGCGCATCATGCTACTACCTACCTACGGTACCTACCTACCTATGTACCTACAGTAGCAGGGCTTCAGTCTCAAGCACCTCCATCGTCTAAATCGAGCCATCCATCCTAATGCGTTCCCAATCATCTATGACGTTTCGTTCTTTTTATGGCCAATTGCTACGTGGCCCAAGATAGCTGTCCTATTCCAACACGCATCCAACGGGAGAAGAAGAAATAGTATATCTACCTACCTACCTACATATGTAGGTAGAAGCGAGTTAGGATGAAGTTTGCTCAGGAGTTTCGTAAAGCTCTTCAACGAGAAGGTAGCCTCCTCTACCCGCTTGCTTTTTTGCCCTTTTTGCTTTTCATTCTCAGTTCCACACTAATACACACACACACACACCTCAGCCTTCCCGCGCAGATGGGTAGATTGCGCCATTCCCTATGGCCAGCTCAAGAAATGCCTAAAGAAAGTCACCAAGGAGCTTGAGGAGATTGGCCTAGACAAAGAAACCTTGACACGCCTAGCAGTCCATCAACAACAGCCCTCATCCGGCGACAGCAACGCACCCGTCGACCCTGGCTTCAAGTATCAGCTTGCTATCGACGGCAGAGATGATGAATGCGGCAGCGGTGGAGAGTCTGTCCACTTTCGCCCAAAGTTGACCGTTTTTGTCAAAGTAGAGGACGGCATCGCCGTCGACGCCACATTATCACCATCCACGAGGGAGTTCTTGCAGAAGCTTGCGCTCAGCAGCACAGCGTTGACGACGGACGCTCTACCTTTGGCGGACACCTCGTCTGTGGCGTCCACCGCGCCGCCATCCCTGACCGCTAGCAGCGCCACCGACATCCGCCAAGTTGAGGTCCCGCTAGTATTTGATGCCGAATTCTTCGGAATACTGCAAACCGATGTGTCCAACATCAGGACACTAGAAGAGGAGGAGCAAACGAAGCTGGAAGGCCAGATCGTCGCGCTTGGGGAAGAACTTGGCCATGCTGTAGAACCATCTCGTGGGCGAAGAGCTAGAGGTGATTTGGAAGTCTGGCGTCAGATCTTTGAGCTTTACTTGGACGCGTGCATCTTCTTCTCTTCTCGAGAAAGTGATCATGGCGCTCGGACGAGTACCCAGGCCGTTGAACAGCTCCATTGGTTTCAAGACCAGGTAGTCCAAAGGAAATTAGTACAGAGACTAAGGTTGGACACAAGTCATAATGCATTTAACAACTTTGTCAGCATCAATACAGCTCTGCTATCCATCCTTAAATTTCAAGAGATCAATCGCCTTGCCGTCACCAAGATATTGAAGAGTATGAGACAAATACCCAACTGATTGTTATGTGCATCAACTAATCATGATTATCCTGTTGGGTAGAGTTTGATAAACGAACATCTCTAGGTGTTTCGAACAATTTCCTATTTGTTGCGAGATCCGATCGCTCTCTTGCCAACAGCGTTGCTCAAGATGTCTGTGCTCGAAGTATGTATCACTCATTATTCCTTCCCGTCATGACCATCTTCATTTAGTTAGCATTCATGCTCAGTTCTGTCACAGCCTCTCTGTGAAGCTTGACTTGAAAACTCCACTGCTAACGCTTAGTACCGAAGTGTCCACTGAGCTTATGTCTGTTGTCCCGCAACTAGACGACTATCTTTGCCCTATATGTTTCGCTATCGCATACTGGCCGGTTAGACTGCATTGTCAACACGTATTCTGCAGTCGATGCCTGGTCAAGATGTCACGAAAAGGCGAGAGACATTGCCCTCTATGCCGCGCGGACACCATTATGCTGGCAGGCCTAGAAAATTTCGATGCTGACCGGGCGGCATTTCTCCGGAAATATTTCCCGAAAGAAGTCAAGGAGAAGGTACGCGCCAACGAACGTGAGCGTAATCAAGAGATATTTGGCCCGTCTTACAGGACGGTACATTGTTGTATGATGTGATTTCAATGCTCTCGGCTTCGTGTATAACGCCCCGTATCAAGCTGCCCATCAACTCGTTAGGACAGGTCATGAGCATACTGTAATATCATGGCACATGGGCCAACTCTCCGAAAGTTCAATTCCTCGCAATTCGTCTGCTTATATCAGCAAACTGCATCTAGCTGCTTTACCCGTGGCATGCATACAGTATCCAACAACAAACATTCATTAGTGCCAGCCATATCAAAGGTGAGGTTCAGAAACTAAGAAGCCATTCACCTCACAACGGTTCGCAAATTCACCTCTGGCGGATCCCAGACAATATCTTTGAGATTTAAGCGTTGTCTCTGGGCAATAGTCATCTTAGATCGACCGTGGCGACCTGGAAGTTCCGCCACCGACTCGTTCCGCAACAAGAGATACCCGCGCAAGTCTTGGCCCTCATGAATTGGGTCGTATCGAGAAACATCCTCCAACCCGATAGCCTTCCTCGCCCTGCTACTGATACAATCGTAAAGAAGCTCCGCATCCTCAACAGTACCAACTTGATAGATTCCTACGGCCCACGATGCAAGTTGTAGTGGGTCCCCAGTCCCAAAGGGTGTAAAAGCATTCCCGACGTTGTTTATGCCCAGACAAGCGGATAATCCGAGTTCTCTGATCATGGAAGGAACGTGCATCGTCCCGCGGGGTCGATCGTGACTCCTGGATTCGGTTGATCCAGGCCGGCCCATCATGAATATATCACTAGTTGGCAAACCAATGAAATGGATAGGAAGTCTACTTGCAATGACGAGCTCAGCTAGTGCTTTCCTCTCAACATCATCAAACATACTAAGCTGGGTACAGTGACCGAGAGCAATGGTTTTAGACTTGTCGGCGATCTGTGCCCAGTTGTGCTTGAGAAGCAACTCCACTGCAGAATAGGTGAGAGGCTTCTGGGAGGGGAGAGACGAAGGGAGCTCCAGCGTATAATCCAAGTGAAAGTCGAGGTGTATATGATGCGCTAGGGCCTTTGTGATGGCCCATTCGATATTTGACAACGAATCTTCCCTGGACATCTCAACGTAAGGGGTTGTCCCGAGCGCCCCAATGAACGGGGCGAATTTGGCAAGTGCCTCGTCGATAATAGCCCTGTTTGTATCGCCATGAGTAGTTGAGAAGATGGGATCTTGGGCAAACGCACAGATCTGTACTTCGAGCAAATGGGCAAAATCCTCCTTGAGACGAATGGCGGTGGCTAGGGGGAGCAGGCCTGTTACGTGGTCTAACTCAACGAAGGCTCGCATAGACGTCACGCCTTGCGCATAGCTAGTAGCTAGCAACTGCGATCCGCGCAAATAGAGATCCTCCTGGGTGTAACGTTCCTTAGCTTGTGATGTATTTGTCAAGGCCTCAGCGAAGGACCCTGACTTAGGACATAGATCCGAGTAGTCCGGATGCCGCGAATTGACACCATTGTTACAGGTTAGGATATAGGCTTTGTCAAGGTGTATATGAGGATGGCAAAGGGGAGGTAAAATGAGCTGTGGTGGCTTATCAAGGCTCGATCTTGACGGGCGAACGATGCTTTGGACGCGTCCATCATTTATCTCTATGTCCCATCGCGCCCCTATGCCATCTCGAGCATCAGAAACGACGACGTTGTCCAACATCATAGTTCACGATCCGATTACTCTGCGTTCCTATTTGGTTCGGTCCCAAGGTCTGGTTATTTGCTTAAAGCACTACAAACTACTGTATGGCATGGGAACCTGTGGGGGGTGGCTTTGTGTGACGTCGAGCTTAAGAGGTGCACCTCGTCCTCCACCCCTCACGTTTGCTCATGCCTTAACCCCCCACACTATAGCTAGCTTCTTCTCCGACTTCGAGATATGGGTACTCAAAGCCAATACATAGCAAGTTCAGGAGAAGGATTCACAGAAGGGGATGTTTAGCATTGTATAGCATTACGTAGGCTGAGAGGAAGATGCGATTTCCCTCTGTCTCTTGTAGCTTAGTGACTTCACTTTAGCAGGGTGATGCCTTTCAGATTTGCACCTCGACGAGTCACAATTAAGTCACACACGTTCGATCCCGTGAGACAGAGGGGAACCACATTCACACTCAAAACCTATGCCGTTGATGTTTAGCGTAGTCTAACATTGTCGTAGGAGATTACTGCAATGCGATCACGGGGATAGTAATTAGATTGGTAACTATGATTCGACCAAAAGAAAAATTGCGGTCGATGAATGAGAACACGAAAGAAAGATGAGCCACTAGGCTACTTCATCGCGACAGTACAAAGCTTTTGTAGCCTTTGGTAGCATCTTTCCGCTCTGGATGGCTGGAGAAGCTACCCTAGGTTAGACAGACCATAGACATTTGCTGGTCACGAGCTATATCGCTAACGAAAGCAAAAGGGACTAACAAAAAGGGTAGACGAAGAAGAGGGCGGGGGATAGGTGGGCAAGCCGGTTTGGAGTGCGCCTTGTCTTTCTTAGCTCCGATCCCGGCAACGGCGAACCACGGACCCGATTATTATCGACGGTGCGTGACAGCCTCTTACATGAATACAGTAAATCATTGAATTGGATACACATCGAATCAATCTCCTATATCAATCCCTCCCTACCTTTATTCCCTCGAGAGTAGAAACGTAACGGGTTATCTAGCCTGCCTAACCTGAGTTCAAAGGCGAATTCGCTTAGAAATATCCCTAGGGAAACATCCTACTCGGGCAGCTCTATCATCGAGACAGAAGGCAACGGTGGCGCGAGGAAGAAACAAGGTGCTATAGGGGACTCCCAGGCTCAAATAGAAAACCAAAAAAGAACAATTATCATTCACAATAGGTTGTCCAGTCGCCAACTCTAACAAGAAAGATGCCGTTCATTGATCTGGGAGAGTCAATTCCTCCCAACACTGCTCACGTGAGTTGCTATCGTGGCGCCTCAACCTGCTCCTCATTGACATTCTGCTGCAGGCTGTCAGTGTCTCGCTTCCGACATGGAAAGCAAATATCGGCTATGAGGAGGGACAGGACTGGGTCGTCGGTACCATGGTCACGGGCTACCCTAGATTTTTCATTCACAAGTCAATCCAGGCATTGAGCACCGACATCGTCGCCAAGTACTGCCGTCCCGGCCAGTCAGGCATGCCATCGGCCATGCTCTTTCCCACAAGGCGGACCGCGCAGCGGTGCGTCGACTTCATGCGGGAGAAAGCCGAACCATCCACCGTGGCGGAGCTCTCCATCCTGCGCCTCGTGCTGGATCCGACGAAGGAGTTCGCTGAGCCGCTGCGGACCATATCGCCCTCTATCTCTGCCGTCATCTTCCCGGAGCACCTCTTTCCTATCGCGAAGCAGTATTGGCAGCACTCCGGCGCTGGAGTCTCTAGCCGACGTGCTGAATTCTGCCATGGCCTGTTCCGCGACGATCTACTGGTCCTCGACGACCGTCCACCCTCACCGCATCCGCCACAGCTGAACAAGCTGCGCCGCGGGCCAAAGCGGTACCAGCGCACCGCCTCCATCGACGAAACGAAAAGCGCCGGCACAAACGGCCGGCCCAGTCCACCGGCGGAAGAGCTCGCTGACAATCTCGAAAGCTCACGCTTTCTCGAGGAGCGCTTTGGTCGCAATCTTGACGTCTCGCTTGTGGAGAATGCTAAATCCGCTATTCGGCGTCGTATCGCGGGCGTGCTCACGACAGACCTGGACCTGGCCAGCAAGTCGCTGCCCGTCATGGAATCGAACGCGCGCGGCGTGTCAAACCTGCAGGAGCACGACATATACTTGACGCCGTGCGGCATGAACGCCATCTTCACAACGCACCAGGCCCTCCTAAAAGCGCGTACGCCGGAGAAGAGCATCAATTTCGGCTTCCCTTACGTCGACACACTGAAGATTCTGCAGAAATTCGGACCGGGTGCCATGTTCTACGGCCACGGGACCTCAGCGGATCTCGACGACCTCGAGGCCCGCCTCAAAGCCGGCGAGAGATTCCTGGGCCTATTCTGCGAGTTCCCAGGCAACCCGTTGCTATCGTGTCCAGACCTGACACGCATACGGCAGCTAGCAGACACGTACGACTTCGCCGTGGTGGTGGACGAGACGGTAGGCAACTTCGTCAACGTGAACGTGCTTCCCTTCGCCGACGTAGTAGTGAGCAGCCTGACGAAGATCTTCTCGGGCGACTGTAATGTCATGGGTGGGAGCTTGATTCTGAACCCGTCGGGGCGGTACTACTCAGCCCTGAAGGCGGTCATGGGCGAGGGCGTCTTCGAGGACACGTACTGGGCCGAGGACGTCGTTTTCATGGAGCGTAACTCTCGGAACTTTGTGACGCGCATCGACCGCGTCAACGCCAACGCCGAGGCCATCTGCGCCGTCCTCGAGGCCCACCCGCTCGTGTCCAAGGTCTATTATCCGAAGTGCAACGAGTCACGGCCCAACTACGAGGCCTGCCGCTTGCCGAAGGGCGGCTACGGCGGTCTTCTGTCATGCACACTGAAGACCCAGGCCCACGCCGTCGCCTTCCACGACGCCCTCGAGACGGCCAAGGGGCCGAGTCTCGGGACCAACTTCACCCTGACATCGCCCTATGTCATATTGGCGCATTACCACGAACTGGACTGGGCTGCCGGTTACGGCGTCGACCCAAGTCTCATTCGAATCAGCGTTGGGTTAGAAAGTAACTTGGGTGAACTTTTTGCCAAAGCGCTCAAGGCGGCGGAGGCAGTTCAATGAGTTAGTTGTTAGCTACCTAGTTGGTGAGTACACCATAGTAAATGATCTTATTGGACAGACAGCATCAACTGCTGCGCGATGGAGAGTCAATAAACGAAGAATGCTGTAGGCGTTGGGCCACTGCCAACCTCTCCTTCACCCGTGCCAGCCGTGCCCTTCTCTTACTCTGCTTAGTAAAAATAGCCCAAAGCATAGACAAGAAGCCAAGACACTCCATGGCCATTGTGGCAGGTAGTCGTCAATCCTGGCAATTATTTGGAAGATTATGGATCTATATCCACGCATTCTTACTACAAGTGCCATTGTATATGTATTGGGCCTGTACTATGTTAGTTAGAATCGAGTTGGTATGCACCGTGTAAAAACGAGGGCGGATTACCCAAGAACTGGAGGCAATTTACGATGAGGGGTTACCCAAATAACAAACCTTAGTCCACGTGCGTTTTTTTTTCCTTTTTCTTTTTCTTACATAGCTTCCGCATCTTCTCATAATACTGACTTCAAATTCACTGGATGGAAGTAGACTTTCATTAGAATGAAGTTATATTCAAAATGCCAAAAGCAGAACTATGTGCAAAGCCCAGCCGACCTAGCAACAAAAAACGCCTCTATGGTCTAGACAAGATCTGACTTATATACAAAAGGGAGTATCTCACAGAGAAGATAACTCGACGAAAAAATATCCAAAGAGAAAAAAAGAAAGGTGTTGCTTGCAATGCCTCGAGACTCGGCTACAATTCTGCGCCCATTCCGCTACATCGTGTATATATACTTGACAACTAACGAGAGTAAGCGTCATCAAAACCAATAAACATGTAGTAACATATGCGAGTGGCGTGAAATTAGAAGAGGGCAAAGAGTCCGAGATACAAAGTAAAGGTTTTGCTCGTATCTTCTATTCTGCTCTTGTCTCCTATGGTTGATGTTTTCCCATCTTCTCTGCGAGTTGGGAGTCATGCAGCATGTCCTATTGTGACCAAAACAATCAAGGACAAATGCGTATAGTTTCTCTGTGGGTGGGGTATCTCATAAATAAAAGGTCGCCTCGTCTTGTCTTGTGTCCAAAATGCGGTGGAAGAATTAATGATGTGCGTTGGAGGATTTCATAACCTATCTCTTGTTTAAAAATTCCACTGCTTGAGCCAAAGATCTACCCAGTCGTTGGTGACGGGTGTCAATTTCCGCATGGTCTGACTCTTGCGCGAGGTGACGCCAGTTTCTAGGTTGAATGGTGTGATCTTGACATCCTCAGGCAGAACGAGGCCTTCGTAGAATTCAAGTAGCTTGAGGCCGGGAAGCTCCTTGGCTGTGGCGGTGCGCTGTGCATCCTTGAGGGCCTGCACCCATTCCGCCCAGGGAACCGACCGTGTACCTACAGGCATCTTCTTCATGATTGTCGGTGAGATAACTTGCCAGTAGCTGAGTTTGGGGTTAACAGCGTGGTAAACCTTAAGCTCGTCGTCATCTTCCTCAAATTCACCTTTCTTTGCACCAACGCCAGCGAGCTCGACGACCATGTCTGCCAGCAAGTCCACAGGCACCCACTCAATACGATCAAGTGTGCCGAGATTGGACGGAAGCATTTTAAGATATTTGGACGATTCGACGATGGTTGGGAACCACTCCTGCTTGTTCCACTCACCCTTGTCGCCAGTTGTTACGGGACCTGCAATTTGACCTACACGGCAAACCGATGCGTCGACACCAGAAACCTTGACGGCCTGCTCGAGCAAGTTCTCGGCCATCAATTTAGATAAACTGTAGCCTTGCGCTCCGGCAATGGTCAGGTCATGGATGGGTTTCTCGGGAACGGGTGAGTCATCGGCCCATTTGGTGATGCTTCCAATCGACGAAATATAGAAGAGAGATGAGCCGTGTCGGCTCTTCTTGGCGAAGTCGACAAGATGGCGGACACCCCGAATGTGAGGTTCGAACGAAGAGAGATCCAGGTTGAAGTTGACAGGCCATTGGTTATGAATGATCTTGGTAACCCCCTTAAGAAGGACGTCGTATTTGCCCTGGCCGAGGCCGAAATCAGGCTTTGACAGATCAGCGGTGAGGAACTGGACCTTTTTGGCGGGCCAGACCTCAGTCAAACCCTTTGTCTTGAAACCGGCCCGTTGCCTTTCCTCTGCGTCGGCAGATCGGTTGAAACAATAGACACGTCTGACGGCAGGGTTTTTGACCAGTGTATTCAGGAGATATGTTCCCAACGAACCAGTCGTCCCGGTCACAATGACAGTATCACCGTCGATTGGAAGATCACGGGTATACTTGGCAACCATATCCTCTGCGAGCTTGAAAGTGGCTGTAGCAGGGTCCTCGCCCGTAGCGTCGGAATACAGAGTTGAGTAATAGGCCTGCGAGAGCTTCTCCAGGGTCGGGTTGCTGTAGATCAGAGTTGGGCCTAGCGTCACATTGATTTTCGCACGCTCGGCGGCGGTGCGGAGACTACCCAAGATCTGGAAAACGAGGAGTGAGTCGAAACCAGCGCTGAATAGGTTATCGTCGTCATTGAGCTCCTTCTTGAGCAAGACGTTGATGATGTTACGCAGACTATTGGCAATGCCCTGAGCGGAGCTGATATCCATGTCGCCTGACAAGGCCTTGGCCTCTTCGGCTTCGAGCTTCTCATAGAATTCATCGATCTCCTTTTCGTACGACCTTAGCATAGCAGGACGTTTGACCGTTCCCTTATCTGTGCGAAGGAAGGGCTTTCCAGGGACGGTGAGCATCATGTTGGATCGGAAGATACGAGCATGCGAGGGGGAAGCGGCGTTTGCTTTCTCGACAACCTCAGCGTAGATCTTGTCGAGTAGCGACTCTAGGCCTTCGGCAGTTGGTGGTGGTGGGTTAGTGAGCTCTAGGAGCACGGCCGGGTGAAATCGTCGGTTTCCAACTACTAGAGCAGCCTTCACTAGGGGATGCGAAGAAACACAGGCTTCAATATCGACGGGCTGGACCTTCTCGCCGTTTGAAAGAACGACGACGTCGTCAGCACGACCGACGCATAGCCATCGTCCAGGTTCCGTCGGGTGCGGTGCGAAGAGATCCTTGGTGGAATACTCCGTGTCATCGGGGAAAGTGTAGAAGAGACCTTGCCATCGCTTATACTGGAGTTTTTTAACGAAGAACAACTCATAAAGGCCAGGGGTGACCTCCCGCAACTCGGTGCCCAACTCTGGAGGGAACTTGAATGTTCTCCAGTCCTTGCCCTTCTGAGGTGCTACCATAGCCCAGATACCTCCTTCAGTGGAACCGTAGACATTTCGTACTGGAACCACGTTGTTGACGACATCGCCCAGCTGAGATGAGAGAGAACCTCCTCCCGTGATTATGTATTTGCAAGCACCCAACTTGGGTAGGGTCTTGGGTGTTTTAGCAAGTTCCTCAACAGTCGATGGAGGAATAAAGAAAACCTTCACTGGAAGGTTAGAAATAATGCGATCAATTGTATCAGCGCTGATCACTCCATTGGTGGGCTCTGTAACTACGGTCGAACCCAGCCAGAAGTTGAGGCCAAGCTTTACCATGAGACTGGCAGCCTACAGCATGTGTCAGTACAACTCGCCGCATAAGCTAGCCCTCGTAAACTAGGGTACTCACGTGGAACCACGGGAATGGGTTGAAAACTAGGTCTGAAGAAGCCCATGAAGGTGTGATTTCTTCATCTTGTTCAAGAGCGATCTCTCTGATAGCGTCGCCGCTAGCAATGGTGCCGAGGCGCATAACAATGGGCTTGGGGAGACCAGTTGAACCAGAAGTGTGAAGAACAGCGAGGGGGTCCAAGTTGGCCTGTTCCCAGGTCTTGGTGTAAGGATACTTGGCAACAGGACGAGGATCCAACAACTCTTCGAGAGTGGGTGTCTGGAGAACTTCCATAGGCCGGGTTTCAAGGATCTGGTTTACCAGGTCACTGTTTTCGGTCGACTTGGCCCAGATTCGACATTCCGTCCTGTCTATGACAGCCAAGCTACCTTCCAAACTGTTTCGAGGCGATACGAGAAGCGCCTGAATACACCATGAGTATTGACGAAATATTTCTCAAGCACGTGGTTACGCAAACATACCTTGTAGCCGGTCTTGATACAAGCCAGCACCAAAATGGGATAGGTCAAGTTGTCTAGCAGCGAGATGAGCATTAGAAAGGGACAAAAGAGGCATCTACAAAAGGTAGAAATGACGTACGGGGTCCAATATAGCCAATGGCCTCGAAGTTCTTGCCCTTGCCAAGAACACCCTCGATCCAGCGACATGCCCGGTTTACAGCATTGGCGAAACGCAGAGCGGTGATGTCCTCGAAACTGTCGCCATCGTCGGTCAAATGCGGGATTGTGTAAACGACCCGGTCCGGGTTGTCGCGGGCTGCTTCGTCGACAACATTGGGAATTAGGCGGTTGCCAGCAATTGTGCGAACGTAACCCATTGTGACTTGAATCTTTCTTCCTTCTTTTTCTATTGAACGGCGTCCTCCGTCTATAACACCCTGGTTGCCCCGGTATTTCGTCTTAGGCGTCGTCTATGAAATTTCGATCCGAGGTCCCGAGACGAATATACGAATGAATGTACGGCTGTGGTGAATAAGTCCTTGTAAACAAGAATGAGAATACAGAAATGAAGTGTATAACAAGAAGTGAAAGTGAAGTAAAGAAAACACCACGGCTGACGAGATCCAGATTGACGATCAAGGGGGGTCAGGGAATCCATATTATATAGATTCCGAACATGCCTGGATAATGGCTAGGCCCCGGCGGCTTTGACGCGCGCGACCTCCGGGGATAGGATGTAAGTCCCTGTTCTCTACGCTGAGTACGCTACACCATAGTATCGCATGCAAGTCACGTATGGAAGTATCCAGGTGGACCTGGGCAAGCTGAGTGTGTACAGTACGCTTCCCGGGACCAAAGATTGACGCTACGGGCCCATGTCCCAGTATTAGTGTGTAGTGTACACTCTATTTCGATGGTCATTGAAGGGTTGTCTCGTCTAGATCCGGTGTGCAGGTACGGCGAATACCTATACTAGTAGTGTACCTACACTGCAGACAGGAACAAGAACCAGACAGCCACATGGTCCTGGGTTCGACGGAGATACCCCTTGGCCAAAGATCCAATCAGAGGATGAGGACAGGCAGGCTGTCACTGAGGGGGTAGTGCTCGGGGCTCTATGCGGGTTAGGCCCAACAGGCCAGGGACACGGACATGATGGGAGAGACTGGCCGTTGGCTTGACCATCAGTACTGGATACAGTATGGGCGGTGGCTGTGGGAGGTCTGTACACTCTACCTACCGTCCACTAGCTAGTGGTCGTGGAGTGTCATGGAGGGAGGCAGCGATGGGGACAGAAGGGGGAGGGCAAGCTGACTGGATACCGGCCCAGGGTTGGGTGGGCTAGTTGAATGATTTGGAATGCGTGCCGGTTCGCTGACAGATGAAAAAGGGCAGCGACACGAGGCTTATTGTGCCGCCAAGAGGCCGGAACTGCATGCGTGGTTCTGTTCTTAGGTTCAATGCCACGCGTGCGCCGTCATTCCACTTTTCCGTCTGGTCTGAAGAGTGTAAGCAAGCGGAAGGGGGAAAGCACAGGAAGCAGAGGAAACAGAGGAAGCCAAACGGAGACGTGGTGGTGTGTGCAGTGTTTACTAGGTAAGTACCATGCAGCCATGATCATCACATCATACACAAAATTAGCATTGCGCTTACAAACAGTTGGTTACCCACATAGCAGCACTCTTCAAGTACTGTAAGTAGGTACGGAGTAGGGCAGACAGAGAGAGATAGAGAGGCATGTGACAAGGAAAAGGCGGCTCGTTCTCTATTCCGGACCTTGTACTCTGTCTGTATCTGTATCTGTACTCTGCACTCTGTCCGACCTCTCTCTCTCTCTCTGTGCAGGCACGTCATTGCCCGGAAAGCGTGGGCTTCGGCTGTCGGCGGCGGGGCGTGGAGGGAATTAAGTTAGGTACACGTACTTACAACTACTAGGTACTGTAGTACGGAGTATGCAACAATGAAAAAGGAGACGGGTTCGGCACTCGCGTTGTTGTGCGCTCATATGGTGGGCAGGTCGTAATAAGCTTAAAAGGTTGCTTCAACGCGAAGGATGGCATGCTGGTATCGGTACGCAGCTGTTGCGCGTGGTCGAGCCGCTGTTGGCGGCAGCTGAGAGTAGCGGTACATAGGATCATTAAGTATAATAATAGCATGCTTCAGCTCCCTAGCGCGGCGCAGCATACTTACTTAAGTAGAAGCCTGTCCCCAGATTTCTCATAGTATCCTTCACAATTCACACAAGTAGCTTTGCGTCATCCACACATGGCCCACTGCTACGTGTAGATGTGTACCATGCATGTACCTTATCCAGCATATGTCTTTTTATATTGGGCATGTATCTCGGTGGTTGATCTCAGATTTTCGATGCGCACTTGTTCTCGAACGATAAATTCCGCCATATATGGCAACTACTCTGTAGGTAGTGGGCAACAAAGCCAACGTTGGACCTTTCCTGTCCCGCCAGCCATGTTGCCTATGCAAGTACATGTGTATGGTATGTACTACATAATATGTACATATATTTATGTATGTCGATCATTGCTGTACCCATACTAGGTAGATAAATAATCTACTAAGAGATACATAGGGAGGTACTTACCGCCGACGTACCCACTGTACGACCGGTAACCCCGGTAGGTCGCAGTGTACACTAGGTACTATACCTAGGTACCTAGTGTACATGTCTGTGTCGCATGTGCCTGCAAGGTACGCCTCTGCTGAAGTCTACTTAAGTACTGTAAGTCTGCGAGGGGCGGATGGCATTTGTACTTCGTACTAGTACACAACGTACTCGTCGAGAAGGCTAGTTACAACTCTTCACGACGCCTGCATGATGCCCACATGCTAGGTATAACCTATAACCACTCCCTTGTTACTACTTAAGTAAGTATGACTTTTGCCGTATTCCCTTGAGAGGCCGCGCTATGTCGTGACACGGGCCTGGGAGTGAGGGACCACACGATCGGGCCCGGTCCTGCATGCATCACTAAGAGAGAAGGAAGCCGAAGAGAGAGGCACATCACATCGCACGTGTCGCGGAGTGGCATGTGGGATGTTGCATGTGTACAGTAGTGTACTTGGTGTAGGTAGGTACCTAGTGTAATGTAGTTAGTGTAGACCTCGACCGGCACGGTTCCCTCATCTCTGCATCCAAAAGACCCCTCCAGCATCTGCATTCCTCGTATGGAACAGAACGCTTTTTCACTTTGCCTCCTATGTATGTACTGGCCGGCGCGTGTAAGTAGGTACGTAGTAGTGTTCGACAGTCCATAAACTACTCAGCAGGCTGTGACGTCCACGGCGTCGCTATCTTCTTCGTGAAACCTACAGTAATCGATCCCGTCCTTTGCTCATTGGGGGAGTGTACTATGTTGCTCCTTTTCCTCCGTCCAACGATTCACTATTATAGAATCGGACATCGTCGCCACGTACGATACCAGTATGGTTAGGTACTACGTTTGCCCCTCCAAGATTGTGATCCATGTCTCACTACTACCGTCTTTCTGCAAGAGGTTAGGTACCTACCTATTGAAGTCTGCCAATGGTCTGCAAGATATGTATAACTTGCGGATTATGAAGAGTCCAAGGCTGGATCAGGTACTTAGTTATGGAACAGAGTATCACATACCCTGCGTTCAACTCTAATACCTACGAAGTAGGTACACCAAAGTGGCATCGGGACGACGTCTCTGCCAATATGGTACAAGGCTACCATTCCCAGCAACCCTAGTGATGGTTTGCGATCAACACATGGGGTTGTACGATTTGCCATAAGTAAGTACACTACAACAGATGCTAACTACAGATCTAATCAGGGAACCACAGTAGGTAGTCTGTATACATAGTAGGTGTACGCCTGCTACGGCTTGCCTAGCTTCCTTAATGTGATCTAGAGCAGCGCAGTGCCTGTAGGTGTATTGGTCGGTGTACGTTGACAGAGAGAATACCTACTGTTCTAATAATAAAAGGCTGGTTTGAATATTGAGGAGACAATCTAGGTTCTACCATTGACAAAGCTGGTCTAATCTGCTCAATCTAACCTATGCACAGCACACAATCTTGGTCTCCTGCAGCTACTCTATGATGATTGGGGCTGAGGAGAGGAACTACCTACCTACACTACCCAGCTGCCCACTCGCCCTGCCTAGTAGGTAGCTGTACAGGTACACATACTTGGGTGATAATATCGGTGTGAAGTGGAAAATTCCGCGTCGATATAAAACTTGGCCACGAGGTTACATACGCAAGCCTACTTAACAGCGGGGTTGCGAAGAACGAGGAGATTGGCACTATGATGGTATGCATAGGTAACGTAGATTACCGCTAATTTTGTACAGAGTACACTATGCCATGCCCAAGCGATCAGCCTACCGTAGGTAGGTGCTCAATACCTACTAAATATGTTGTATCCTGATGTCGCTGTTGGTTGCCGTTTGCATGAAATCGAACAGGGCCAAAATTACCAGTAGGTATCCTTATTATATGCCTGCCATATCAGTCGGGTAGTTAGGTGCACAGGCGTTCTCTTGCCGGCCGGCAAAGGAAACCAACCACTCGTAGGAGAAAAGAAAAAGCATATGACACAGCTGCAGGGCAGACTGCGTTATCCCTCGGTTCCCTGAATTGTGTTGTAATGGAACCGCGGCGTTGTGCGTTGTACTACCCAAGTAGTGGAATGATGGATGGTTCTGGTTGGTGGCTGCAACATCATGGCCCAGCCATGCCCATCCATGCCTGCAAGTCGATAGGTAGGTAGGACAGGTACCTAGGAGCAGATGGTTAGGAGGAAGAGGCGCGCATGTCTCGTCTGGCTCATCTGGATGGAGTCTGGATGGAGTCTGGATGATAACACCATGTGGCAGCCATCAGCTAAGCTTACAGTAGGTACCTAGCTTGCCTGGTATGGGCGTATCTCGGTTGGCTCGGTCTCAGCCACCCGATAGCTCGACAAGCGGATAACGACCGGATAAGGTAGGAGTCCGGACGACAACGACAACGACAACGACGACGTCTGCGGTGGTTCTGAGGTGGTCAGGGAGGGGACGGAGAGGGCACACGCATGGACACATCTACACTAAGAAACTACGTTGTTGCTTTACTCGAGTAGGTGTAGCGTTCTCGGCAGATCGAGTAGCGCGGGTGAGCATCTCAAATACTGAAAACCCAGCTAGACTACCTAGTGCACGCCCTATCGCCTTCTCGAGCGTCTAATCGAGAGCTGCCTCTAGCGCAAACGTGTAGAGGCTGGGCTAAGTCGAGATAGCGCAGAACCCGGAGCTGCACGGCTCGTGAGGAAAAGAAGCTTTTTTCTGTCCACATCTCGCGCCTAAACTACACTTCACTACATACATAGTACACACTATATTACGCTAGGTACAAGTACTCAGTACCAACGTCACTCTCAAGTTAAACATTGCTGAGTGTAGTTCGCAGATCTGCTAGAATTAGAAGGGGCGGTACGTTGTTAGATAGCTAGATTCTGGCAGATCAATTTGATGAGTAAAAGAAGCGGAAAGGTGCAGCTTGCCTTTCTTGGCTCATATACTTGAAGTACTATCATACAGTGCCAACGGGCAGAGTCCAGGGAGTACTACCTAGGTATGTACTAGGTAGACTCTGGTAGGTAGTGTGCACTGGAGTCAGAGCTCGGTCTCAACGGTCGGAAGTTTCAAGTTGCAAGTTTTGTAGCAAGAAATACAGTGCGTCATACGGTATATGACACAGACCCGGAGGTTACCTACGATGATGTGATACGGTACCTAGGCAGTACCTAGGTAGCGTTGTGCAAAGTTAAGCTTAAGCTTACTTTAAGTAGTCATACCTTAGTATCGCCAAGCAAATTGAAACCACACCTCTTCTCGTGCAGACACGCAGTAGGTATTCTGACCAGTACCAGTATGGACACTTACCAACACAACCAACACGACTAACACGATACGCAGACCGTGATACCAACTACTGCTGTCTGGCTCGTGTACCGGGTTTTATCAGTTCTCGCCACTCGCGTTTCTCCTGGACCCGAACAGGCAGACTACTAAGTTACTAACTGAAGTGTGCAGTTAGCCTGAGTTGGCCCCATCCAGGTCCCCGTACAGACCCCCATAGTCGCTGCTGGTTGCAGTAATCTAGGTTCTTATTGACGCAGTACATACCTACTGTTGGTGATGGCGTCTTCTCGTTCGCAAAGGAATTTCCCGTACCTCTAGCCAGCCCACCACTTAAGCACTTACTTCGTAGGTACTTGCCAGTTTCGTTACCGCTCCTCTTTGGGGATCGACAGCTATATCCGGAACACCCAACCAACACTCTGCAACACCAAAACAGTACAGGGTTACTGTTTGAGAGCTGCCACTTTGGGAAATGACGTCTGCATTGTACAGTGCACCTTAACATGATTACTTACGACCGTTGAGCCGAGCTGATCCAATCACGGGCAAGATGCTAGCGAAATACCACCAGACAATCTCCCAGCTTCATCTCGTCTCGTACCATTCTCCATTTGATGTCCGCCTATCCTTAATGTCTTAGTAATGTTCACAGCAGATGAAAGAAACAAATTGCCTACCATACTTAGTAGGCCAAAGTTGCCGCCCAACTAGCAAGCATCAATAAGAGACTGGCCAAAGCAGAAAGGGAGATATGGTAGAAGGAGTGACACGGCTGAAGTCAGTCACAGCAAAAGTGTTGCATACTTCCTAGGTACTTATGTGCTGCGTGGCCCACATCCCCAAGAATTTTTACCTTCTTCTCTCCTTCTCTATGAGAAAAGAGAGAGAGAGAGAGAAAGGGAAGAATATCTCCCTATCTTGCTGTATCTTGGCTCGATCGCCCCGGTGCATGCTACCCCATACACAGCTAACCACCTTCCTACACAAGTACGAGGTTGCACAAACAGCGAGTATAGGATACAAACAATGTAACATTGTAACAGTAAATGCATGAGCGACATGCTGAAGACGTTGATTCAGTTCAACGACGTTTCGTCGGCTACAGGAGACCTGGTATGCGCTTCCCGCGCATTCCATCCATACCAACCATACATGTCGTCGGCGAGCAGTGGACGATCATCGCACCACATGCCGCCGTACACTAAGTAACAGTCTTGGCTGTGCTGCTGGCACAGTCATCTTTCTTTTGCAAGCTTTGGAACAATAGACGCTGATTCTGGTAAAGTTCCTTGATAGAGAAGTTGGAGTCTATACTAGGTACCGAGCCTTGACCTTGGCTACTGGGTACGCAGTCCGATATTCGAGCTCTCCATATAGATGCAGGTACCCAGCTACTTCGCATGCAATAGGTAACGCAGACAGATGCATGGCAGATGCGAGAGACTATCTACTCGAAAAACGCGACGCCGCACGACACATGCGAGAGGAGCGGTCAAAGTCTTCGTAGGTATACATACGGTCACATTGCAAAAGGGATGGCAATACGTGCAGATAACTTACGTAGCAGTGTAAATTGATGCCCTGTCACATCCGACTGCTGATAATGTAGGTATGTAGTAAGCCCATAACGGAATACATATATACCTACCACGAATAGTTACAAGCCCGAAGATGCAGGTTTTTATCGGTCGGGGAAATTACTTACGAACGTAGAGACGGAGGGCCACAGAAGAATACCTAGGCACCAGAGAGAGACTAGACTCTACCTTCAACCGATTGATAACTGTCCATGATGAGTAATTACCCGTTTCCCATCCTTGTTAACAACAAGCACCCGAGGTAAAAATAAACAGATATACATAGGTAGGTCTTATTAAGACGGGAAGCCCCTTCTGTGCATCCTCCATCAATCTACCTAGTATGTACTATGTATAACCCTCAACACCAAGCTTTTTGACCTTGGGGTCTCCACACACACACATATATACCTACATTACAAAAGCTTGCCATGGAAGAGCCCAGCCCATGAGAGAGAGAGAGAGCCAGGGCTGAGTTTCAGCTAACGACGCCGGACCGAATCGGACTAGCCGGAGCCTGCGGGAAAGCCTCAAAATCGAGAAGGCGTCTGCAATTGGTCCGATGACGAATCAGCCACACACGCTAAATCCAGCTGCAGTCACGCACCACTACCTACCACCAACCATCGACATCATCAAACATCAGCATCACGAACCTCATTCTCCTCATCGTAATTCTGTTCTAACCGTAAATCATCGCGATCTTTCCACTAAGTTTAACTAACGCAGCAATTATCATAGTGATAGGCAAAGTAGGCAGGTATAGATCCAGCTGAGAGATAGGTAGTTAAAGTATGGTAGCGTTGGGAGTAAAGGGCGTTGGGATTCCCCGACTTCCCAATACCTAACACCAGAAATAACTATTCACTAGACAAACACATGTTATCGAATGACAAACGGCCGTTTACGGTTTAATAAGTCGCCAAACACACTCACATCTCGCAATATATATACTAATTATCAATCCGTCTGG
Source organism: Xylaria bambusicola (assembly GCF_022495145.1). NCBI lineage: Eukaryota > Fungi > Ascomycota > Sordariomycetes > Xylariales > Xylariaceae > Xylaria > Xylaria bambusicola. The sequence goes on from NW_025953568.1 coordinate 44,630, forward strand.
GATATACAAACCACAAGATCGCCAGTTGGTTGTAGTGTGTACAATGTGGACAAGGCGGACACAATTTCACGAACGGAACAGTTGGTTGGCTAATACTGAATACACAATTCGAAATAATACTATATCGTAAGTTCTATGCCTGTAATAATGCTCAGATCTAAATATAAACAACTAGTATACCCAACCTACAGCTTATCAGGTTATTTATTATTCATCTTCAAAATACATACGTACGTCAACCCCTACACACTAAACAACAACACCGAGCCGGAGCCCCAGCTTACATCGCAAAACCACGTGGTAGACTAGTATCCTAACCTAACGCCCCATTTTCTAGGCTTGTTCAACGGCCATGCCCCTAAAGGGCTGACCGTATGCAAAACCGCATAATGGTAGGTCGGTCGGGAGATGCTCCTGCGGGACAGTCTTGTATAAGCATGCTAGAGTGGCCTTAAGAGTCATTCTTTTTGATCTCATGCTGTAATAATGTACACCTTGACACCGTTGCTAGTCCTAGCCTCTTGCGCTGCCGCTAACCCCCGTCACCGTCTCTATTATGTCTACAGGACGATTTAGAAGTGAATCGCCTTCGAGTATGTCGCCATGGCCGCCTCCTTGAAGGCCTCAGCTAGTGTCGGGTGTGCGTGGCACGTGCGGGCGATATCCTCGGTCGAGGCTCCATACTCGAGAGCCAGGGTAGCCTCCGCAATCATCTCACCTGCATTGGGCCCGATAATGTGGCACCCCAATAGTCTATCGGTTTCGGGATCGGCCAGCATCTTGACCATGCCATCCGTGTCAAGGTTGGTCTTGGCACGCGAGTTGGCACTAAAGGGGAAAGTGCCAACCTTGTAGGGAATGTTCTTCTCCTTGAGCTCCTGCTCGTTCTGGCCGACCCAGGCAACCTCAGGGTGTGTGTACATGACTGAAGGGATCACACCGTAGTTGACATGTCCGTAGCCCTTCTTGATGTACTCAACAGCGGCCACAGCCTCCTCTTCAGCCTTGTGAGCCAGCATAGGTCCGAAAGTGACATCGCCAATGCAGCGGATGTGAGAGGCCTTGGTGCGGTACTCGGAGTCAATAACAACGCGGCCACGTTCGTCAACCTCGAGTCCGGCATTTTCGAGGGCAAGGCCGGACGTGTAAGGGCGGCGGCCAATAGCGACGAGGACGACGTCGGCATCAAGCTGTTGTAGGTTTAGGTTAGATTCAATCATATATGTAACGGTTACAGAGAAGACCTACTGTTTCAGGCTTGCCTCCTTTGGCAGAGTCGACCTCGAGTTTGACGGTCTCGCCGCTCTGGTCGCCGCTAACAACCTTGGTGCCAAGCTTAAACTCAACACCCTGCTTTTTAAGCAGTTTTTGAGCTTGCTTAGAGATTTCGGCATCCATGCCGGGGCCACCAATCTGGTTTAGGAATTCGACGACGGTAACCTGAGCACCCAACCTTGACCACACGGAACCCATTTCCAGACCAATGATACCACCACCAATAACAATCATTTTCTCAGGTACCTTCTCAAGGGAAAGAGCGCCAGTGCTTGTAATCACACGCTTCTCGTCAATCTCGAGGCCAGGGAATGGGGTGGCCTCACTACCGGTAGCAATGAGAATATTCTTGCCCTTGACACTGGTCTCGCCACCCTCGTTTAGGGCAACCTTGATTTCATGTTCGTTGACGAACGATCCAGTACCTTTGATATATTCTACACCGTTCTTCTTGAAAAGAAACTCGATTCCCTTGGTCAATCCCGTGACGGACGTCTCCTTGGCCTTCATCATAGCCTCAAGGTTGAGCTTGACATCGCCGACCTCGATACCACGGTTCTTGGTATCATGGAGAATCTGGTGGTACAGGTGGGAGTTGTTGAGGAGCGATTTTGAAGGGATACATCCGACGTTGAGACAGGTACCACCGAGGGCTCCGCGCTTCTCGATACAGGCAACCTAAGGTGAGGACGGCGTGTTAGCAAGGAACTTCGTATCCGGTATCGGGTTGTGCCAGGAGAGAGGATCGCGCAACACACCTTAAGACCCTCCTGTCCTGCCTTGATAGCGGCAACATATCCAGCGACACCACCGCCAATGATGACTAGGTCCTTCTCCTCTGTAGCTCCATCGCGCTCATCAGTGAAATGTTTTCGGCTAAATCGGCGAGGACATAGTCCAAGAACACATTGCGCTTACCTGCCTGGCTGGCATAGCCTCTTCTCCAGCGCGACACGGGGGAGACGACTGTGGGGAGGCTGTATTCACGTTAGCAGACTCGTAGATGGTATAGAAGCGCCATTGGCAAGGATTGTCTAGGTACGTACGAGCTCTGGGAGCGGAATGATGATCGGATGGCGGTCCGCGGTATTAAACGGCTTGAGAGCATGGCGGATGTGATGGGCAAGGCGGAGGGCGGCGATAGAGTGATTCGCGCAAGACAAATAGGGATTAGAAGTATACGGATACTGCAAGAGAGGGGACTGGGTCGCGCCGGGCGGAAATGAGGGTATCTTGGTTAGAGTCGGGACTACAGGTACGTGGTGATAATTTGGTGGATGGGTCGGGTTGACTGCTGGGAACTGGGAAATTTTGGGGGTCCGAGTCGCTGGGCTAAAAGGCCCGGAAATATGGGGCCTGGAGGTGAGTTCTGCCACCTGCGCGCTCTCCAATTCGCTGGGGGCAAAAAGCCGCTGTGGCCAAGCACCGAACATAGCCGCGTGACGGGATACGTACAGAGACGGCACGGCCTGCTCACCTTGCACTCGGAGCTGAATACACGATGATTAATCGGAATGCGTGACCTCATTTCTTGATATACGGCCAATGACTGTTCACCCAGGCCACGCGAGGTTTGCCCAATCTTTCCGTGGAACATTCCTTCTGATAAAGCACACATATCGGTATCGAAGACAAGAAGGTTCCCATAGTTCAGAGAAGGGCCATTACACAAAGAACATGGGGCCTGATCAATCGCACATCACTCTTATTAGAGCCTCGGAGGCGGCGTAAGCCAACTGATCATGGGTAACCTGCAAAAAAACTGGACACACGCCTAGTACCTATACTCGAGACCTTGTACAATAAGTAGCTTAGCTCTGTATCGGATACAAATCATGCGTAGTTTGCCTGTTCTATCTATGCGCAGCGGTAATACAGCATCAACATATCAAAGCGAAAGGCAGATACTATGAAGAATATTACGCGTCGTCGATGATGAGGTACCTAGGTGCTAGTATAATTTGGAAAATGGCATTTAGTACTAGATATATGTCAGTTTTTTTGTTCTCGAAAGTGGATATTCGCTGCTGGCTTTTCGAACACCCCTCATTAGACCCAAGCAAGTCAAGACTATCTACAATCATTTCACATAGGCAAATACTGAGGTTGACTGTAAATATTTCGAAATAACTTTCCAATTTACATGCTAACTTCCCCATTGAAACGGCTTGTCTAGACTCAATGGTGATTGTTACTCAAGAGATCGGAAACAGTTGACGTCGACTTTCACATAGAATATGATGACATGGTAATGTTTTTTCCGCTATGTTCAAGGCGTCTTCTCTAATTGTCGTCATTATTGATATTGAGGGTGGATGAGACCTAGTCTTCGAACACGAGCGTCGTTATATACAATAATCAAATATCTTTTCTTACCAAGGGCCATCGTCTCCCAGCGTCGCTTAACGCTGCTCAAGGTCTTCCTGGACTAGCAAGGAATCCAACAACTCAAGTACCTCATCACAACGCTTCCTCGCAAGTTTCACGGCCTTCCTATCATTCTCAACAAGCTGGGTTGCACGGACATGCCGCCTTAGGAAGTACTGCACGCCACGTCCAACGTCCAAATCCGTGGCCAGACCTCCAAATATCTCTTTGATATCTTTTGCCCTGGCCTCTTGCAGCACGGTAAGCAGCAACACCTCGGTGAAGATGTGCGTCTTCTCTTGAAGGGCCGCAAGATTCCGATATTTGAAGACATCAGCGAGTTTAAGCGTTCGCCATGTAACCAAGTAGGCAAATAACTTGGCTGTATTGAATAACCATCTCACGCCCTCGTCAGACTCGCCATCTAGCTCGTCATCTCCGGTATCACCATCCCCGGTATCGACGTCTTCGCCCATCTTCTTATAGCGAATGGTCAGACACCGGCGAAACTGGAAACGCATCTCTTTATCATCGCTGAATCTATCAGCCAAAAGGGCATAATAGTGGTTGTATACGTTCTGTCGCTCACCGCTGCGGACGATAACCTCGGCAATTTCTTTTCGCTGGTGCTTGTTGAGTCGTAGTTTCTGCACAAGGAGGTCGGCGCCGTCACAGTCCGTAGCCGCGTGTAGAGCCACAAAGATGCGTTGCCTAACTTCTGTGTTGAAACCCTGCTCTCGTGCTAGTTGCCAAAGGTCAGGTATACCTAAGTCGTCGCCTGCCTGCATGATAGTCTCATTATCGAGGCCATCATCATCGTCCTCGCTGTCATCATGCAGGCTCTTATCCTTTCCCTGTCCACGCTGGTTTCCCAGCCAGCTAGCACCCACGAGCCACCATTTACCTTGTGTCTCCGAGTCCTGTATATCCTTTAGACCGACGCGAAGCGGTTGCACGTCATGGCTACCCTTAAGTGTACCTATTTTCTTCCTTAGTAGAGTGCGCTGTTCCGCAAGGTCTTTATTCCTCGCGACGGCCTTGGCCTTGTTGCTTTGCAACTTCTTCATCTCGTCAATCATAAACTTCGTTCTGACTGACATATCCTTCGTGTTATTAAACTGTAGGCGATTAACGATGTCGCGTAGCGCGCGTGGGTCATCGCGCCTCAGAGAAGGCCCGCAGAGCTGGATAATCCTGAGCAAGAGCTCTGTATTGAGCTCCGATGGTTTTTCTAGGAACAATCGAACGTAGTCGAAGATGAGGTTACAGCTGATGACTTGCATATTGTAAAGCTCGGCGATCAATGAAACCAAATGCTTCGATCCAGCATCAGACTGATCCCCCGATGCTGCAGCGGAACGCTCCTCCAGCGTCTCAACGAGCTGCTGTACGAACTGGGCGCTCACAGCCATTCCCATGGTCTTGTGCACTGCAGCAATGAACCCAGCAATCATCGTAAAAAAGGAGTCTGGTCGCTTCTCGGGAGAGCAGACAAGTGCCATAATCAGGTCGATAAGGGTAGAGGTCACGATCTGCCTAGGGTTTGTCTGGTACAAGTCCGTGACGTCCTTGAGGATGCCTGTCATGTTATCGTTTGTAAGCCGGTTGATCAATCCCTGGATGCGCCTCTTGAGCTGAGCTTCGGATTGATCGGCTGATCCAGACTGTTTGCGAAGTGAAGGTGGTACGTATTTGGCAACATTAGTAGTCGGCGCAATATACGGGTTCTCCCGTTGGCGTGGAGCTGGCTCTTCTTCTTCTTGTAAGCTTTCGAACCCATCAAATTTATCTTTGTCATCTTGACTGTCTTCGTCGTCTTCACCGTTACTATCGCTGCCCATGAGAGATACATCGTCCTCATCATCGTCCTCCTCGAATCCATCTTCGCCTATGCTCCCCTCAGTGTCCTCGTCATCCTCCGCAATGACAGTGGTGACAGCCGACGAAGCTGCCGCTGCTGCCTCGGCCTTTCGCCGCTTTTGAGCCAGCCATTCTTCAGCTTCAGCTTTGCGCTTGGTCTTCGACAAGGGCCCAGTCTCATCATCACTATCGATTCCGTCTAGGCCTTCCAATAGACCGCCAAGACCGTCTTCGTCAAACGACTTTGGCAATTTTTTTTTGCCCTTGATCCCAAGCTTCTTTTCAAGTTTTGCGATTTCCTTTTCGTCCTCCGTAATTTTCGCCATATCTGATTTGGATAGCTTAGGCTTGTTAAGTTGTTTTGTTCCACTCCCCTCATCGTCATCCTCGTCTTCAACCTCGCTCTCGCTCTCATCCTCGTCTTCTCCGCCATTGATACCATTTTCCTCTAAATATTCGTCATCAATGTCAAAATCGTCTTCATCGAGCTCATCGTCGCTACTGAACGGTAATCCGTTGTCCTCGCTCTTGGGCGAAGCTTTCTGATGGCGGGATGCAGGTGACTGGCGCGCGGGTTGTGTGGTTTGCCGAGACTGTGAACTCCTAGCATATCTCTTCTGAATGCGGGCCTCTTTCCTTTGATCTTTCCTTGAACGCTGGCGTTTGTTACGCCCTGAGCCCCCTTGCTGGATGTCGAGCTCGTGAAGCAGAGAGGATGGCAGTGACAGCTTTCTCTTAGCACCAGGAGCCATCGTGGGAATTTATAAAATAATACGTGTTTGGTACAGTTTAAGTTATATAGTTTCCTCCCTAATCCACGATCTCGGTTTCTTACTATGTAACTGTTCAAATTGTGGCTTTGCTGTTTGACATTCTCGCGGGTTTCAGGGGATGAAATTATAAAAAAAATTAAAATTTACGCGACAGATGTACCTACTAAGGTACTTAGAGAGAGTTACTCCCACGGTACTTAGATGTGCGGCAGACCCATAGTTAGACTGCGGCTATTTACCCAAATGATTAGGTGCACTTAAGTATTTCTGTAGTACCTACCTTGCTTATCTGTATCTAGTACATACCCCAGGTTACTTACTTACTGCCCAGTATTACCACAGCAATAGTACCTAGGTTAGGCATTTCAAAGTCTCCGTGAATCCGTCGCATTGATATGTTTTCTAGGGATCTTGCCTACTAATGAGAGTCATGTATAGAAATATGAATTATTACACCTTACTTCTACATATCTCAACCTTGATCTTTCGAGTCTTCTTGAAAGAGGTTTGCTTAGTTCAAATATGGTCAAGACCCCCGCCACTCAAGGCATGAGCTCAATCCACCAACCTTATAGTATACCTACACACGTAGGTACTTTTGGAGGCGGGCGGCATAGGCAGCCCACAATTTCCTCCTTCACTCGACCGTTCGACTAGTAGTGGGACATATAATACAGGTTACAACGCACCACGCAATACACTCGTACATTTCACGAGATTTCGTTTCAAGCTGAGCGCGTGGCGTATATTCCACTCGTAGCTGTATTCGTAGCCCTCGACCATCAGCACATAGATAGCGACGAGGGCATAGCCCGCATTGACTGTTCGCCATGGGTCACCTGAGCAATGACGAGGTATCCTCAACCCTCTCCTAACCTGTAGCAGTACATTTATGGAGAGAGAGAGAGCACATGGTGTAAAACCTACACAGAAACATGTTCTATAAGCTTCTGCTGACCAGCCTTCCGCATCATTCCAGTTCTTCGCGAAACTCACCGGGCTCTTCGACTCGGCAAAAGGCAAAGACCACGGGTCTATCGTCCTAACACAAAAGAGATGTACGACGACATGGAGAATCATACCCAATAGCAAGTTATAATACCCTGGATGGACGTCCGATGCTAACGAAGCCATCTGTTGCTTAAGTATCCTACGATCAGCCTTTCCCCGAACCCACAAGCGATGGCGTCCTACCGGACCTACAACCTCCCCGCCCATTACCGATCCTGATACGCGCGACAAACAGTAAGGGCAAAGAGGATCGCAAGGCAAATAAGAAGATCAAGTTCTCAACCGTCGTAGAGCCTGATGTGCTCCCGGCTTTTTTCGAGAGGTACGCTGAGACGTGCAAGCAGGGTATGGGTTCCCTCAAGCCTAGAGATCGGAGCAAGCGGAAGGGTAAGGCGAAGAAGAAAACCAGAACCGCCGTTGGGGCCACAACGACGACAATTCCCTGAACTATTCACTGTCGGTATACATTAAGTTGTTCATCTGAATCTCAGCATCTGCTGCGGAATCATCAATGCTGCAGGTACTTGCGACACAATGAAGGGTTGTACTACGAAAAATGAGAGGGGGCGCGTCACTTAATCCTGGATTGCTGCTGATTGTCATCAACGCCACCCGAGTCAAAGAGGCAGGAGGGGGAGATAGGCATGCAATTTAGGGCCCTAGCGGTTAGATCGAGTGCGCGTCCACTACGCTGTGCTATCGGCGGATGCGACACCAACATAGTCGAATCGTGACAAACCATATTACAAGTGCCCAGACCAAGTGCCTCAACAACGTATTCAAGTGTTGATCGTACAACCGGGATAGGGGCTGTCGCCGGATCACTGTCTCCGCTCCGCTCAAATAGACGCAGGGTATCGCATCGATCATGCTTAGGCTCGGGGTCGAGGGGTAGTGTGCGACCCGTCTATGAAGACTCTTGGAAGACACAGGGAAAGGAAAAGTAAAAGAGAACCTTAGTACATACGATTGGCGGTATAAGTCATGAAATGACACCCCATGTTGTGAACTCAGGAGTGCACAAGTTCAGAAACCCCGAACCAATCACTTAGATCGTCTTCCTTGCCTTCTCTCTTTATTTCCACCCACCTCCAATCAAGCAACATGTTTTTCAAGCTTAGGCCTCGCAAGTAGTACTGCATGGCCGGCAGGTATGCATAGGAAGGCAAGTTGTGGATTCAATATATCTATATGGCTGTAATGGTGCGCTTGTCATTCAGCTGATTATTCGGTCGCAAGCAAGTAAGCACGAAGTAGATTACCTGTGTATTTAGAAACATACTTTATAATGCTTAACCTGGTCTCCAAGGAAATATGGGTGAAGTCATCCAGCAGCATTCCTCACCATGTCTTCTTGCATCACTAGGTAGGGACCAACAAGCAGAAAGGGGTTTGGGATATATCAGACATTGCGCCCGGTACTGATTATAGCATCAATACACTTGGACGCTGTACAACATAATGAATTTTTTAAAAAAAGAGAATACTATTCGGCAAACAATCTATTTTCGCGCATCCTCTCTTCTCGGGCCCCCACGCCGCACCACTTATGGAACCCATACACCCCACTTGTGTTTGGCTTAACACAGCAAACAAGCAATTAGCAAAAGAAAAAAGTCAAGGAAAATTATGAGGCCCGTAGCGCCTTAGTTGTAGACATCTCAGTTTTTGTAAACCCAGTTGGACCCCAAGCCAATGCTGTAAACACGTGCGCCTTTTCCCCCGCTTTGCTCAGTTATACAACCGCAAAGCGCTGCCCACTCCGAAACCCTGGCATCGGGTCGTGATTCTCTCTCAAGTCGTAGTTTGGCCATGGCGATCAAAGACCCTTGACAGAAAGCGTTTTACAATGACCAACCCCCAGGGAAGGAATATGGAAACAAATACGATGTACACGGTTGGTTATAGCAGGCGTGAAGCTGGCCTCGGGATCCTTAGAAAAAAAGAAAAATCGTTGGCTTTTGGTACTGATACTTTTGTCCCAATGGCTTTTGGTTCATTCGCGTCCCTGGTGAAATTCGTTCCATCCGAGGCTTAATAAAGGTCGAAACCTGGGACCTTACATCATCTGTTCTTGTGAGAGGCCACCATGAGGATCTGTATCCATGCTGTCACCACCACCAGGGGTGATGTACTTGACGTAACTTAGACCGAGAGGACGGCCGCCATACTGGTAACCCTGGAATTTAGTGATCGATGTCTCGGCGGTTGTCTGGCTGTCAAACCGAACGACGCCAGTTCCTCGGGAACGTCCGCTTGGTTCATATTGAATCTCAGCTTGGTCAACTTTTCCAATGGTAGTAAACAGCTCGACGAGGTCTTCGTTGCTTGTAGACCATGGGAGCTAGATCATAAAGTTAACACCGAGTCGAATTCACACGAGATAAAAGTCTGTAAACTCACATTGCGAACATAAATGGTATCGCTAGGCTCGGTACCGGACGTTGCATGATCAGTGAAAGGGTTCGGTGCAGCAGCAGCGGCAGCGGCAGTGTTTTGGTCGTAGGGTCCACCTCCAACACCACCGCCGCCATAGCCACCACGTCCACCATAGCCTCCAAAACCACCGCGTCCTCCGCCAAATCCTCCACGACTACCGTAACCGCCAAATCCTCCGCGGCCGCCGCCAAACCCGCCTCTGCCATATCCACCACTGCCACCTCCTGCGGAATTAGCAAAGCGATCCTCACGGACTTCTAGCAAGCGGCCTTGCCATTCATATCCATTGAACTGTTGGATGGCACTACGGGCATCATCTGGGGACTCGAACATAACAATCCCAGAGCCCTTAGGCCGACCGTCCGGACCGAGGTGAACATCAGCGCGAATCACAGTACCGTTTCGAGCTATATTTCTTTAGTTTAGTCGGAGGCCTGTAAAATGATAACCAATGCAAAGGGGGCGCGAACCTGCTTGGCGGAAGAGGTCTTTCAAATCTTGCCAGCCCACGGTGTATGGAAGCTATAATTACAGTTAATACAGAGGCAGATGCGATGGGGGTGTCGACATAGGAGCGGAAAGACAAACGTTAGCGATGTAAAGCTGGCGACTACCGCCGCCCATGCCGCCCATGCCACCACCGTAGCCGCCGCCACCACCGCCGCCGTAACCACCTTGCATACCACCACCGCCGAAGCCACCGCGGCCGCCGGTTGCTCCAATAAAGCGTGGCTCGGCCTCACGGTCCTATTTCCCGTCTTCAGCACAATATCAAATAAACGTTTCCATCGGAGAAGTCTTACTTCGCGTACGTAGACGAGCCGGCCCATCAAATTTTGGTTGCTGAGGGTGGCCACAGCCGCTTGTGCTTGCTCCCTTGTAGCATATTCCACAATTCTGCAGTCCAAGTTAGTTCAGGATCTCAACCCCTGCCACGTGTGGTTCGCCGAAGGCATAGGTGCATTACTTACCCGCATCCCTACATGACCCCATGGACAAAGGTCCCAACCCGTCAATCCATCGATCCCAACAAAGGCCAGAGAAAGAAAAACCAAAAAGAAAACCAGCCAGAATCACGTGTAAAGGCCCACCTTCGACATTCCATTCGGAAGCTGTAAAACATCGGCAAAGAGAACCTCTCCAGCTAGAATTTTTCATACGTCAGTCAAACATCCCATTAACACTACAATATAGCCTCGAGTGTGGATAACTCACCCTGTCTCATGAAATCCTTAAGATGATGCCACTTCACATCGTATGATAGGTTACCAACGTAGACACGCCGGTCCTGTTGCGAAGCGTCTCGAATGTTACTCATCATCTGTTCGCGAGCTGCGGCACGCTCCTCGAACGATCGTTGAGGTGCAGCTCCAAATCCCGATCCCGAACCTGGTCCTCCAGCCGGTGCTCCAGCGCCAGTCATGGGAGAACGCGACCGCCTGTCTGCTCTACGATATTCGTCCCGGCTCCTAGACCGGCTTCGAGGGGTGTATGAACGGCGTCGGCCCGAACGACCTGGACTCCTAGATCGACCGCGGCGGGGCGAACGAGTTCTTTCGCGCTGCAATCTAGTATTAGCATCCTGCAATGACGTACTGGACCTTATTTTGAACCTTGTCCGGCTGTAGCCGGTGTGATTAAGGGTAATTTGCTTTTGACGTTATATGGAGAGGGAAATGGTCAGGAAGAGAGTCTGTGTTCGGCTGAGGGAATGCATCAATTCAAAGCAAGGCGAGGCGAGCTCTGGGTGCTGCGACTCCCTAACAGGACTCATTGGCGTCATTTTTCGAAAGCTTCTATCGATTGACCCAGAGCCGAATCTACCTTGCCATTTCCATATTCATGTTTAGGGTAGGGTCAAGCCTGGCGGTCATGGCCACCAAGGTACTCAAAGTTTAGACTAGCCTCATATGATTCAGAGTCTTGCTTTTTAGTACCGCAAGCACCTTGCCGTAGCCTAGGCAATGTCATACCGATGGGTATGCCGACTAGGATTTTACATGGAGGGCAGAAACGTATACTCTTTCCGGGAATGCTGAGAAAAGTATGATACTTACTGGGCGATAAGTGTCGCCAGAATCAGCTGTTGAGACGGCCAGGTTAGAAGCTAGATTCCACAAACGAAGAAGCAGGGAAATTGCTCAAGAGTACAAGGAACAGTCAGGTAATATGGTTTGCGGTAGTCCCGCAGAGAACAACCAAGAGCGTTGTGAATCTCTCGGGCCGTGCTTGCATACGGGGATCAAGAAGGTCAAGCCCGTTAGTGGATCGGGGAAGGGGGCAAAGGGTTCAGGGAGTGGGGGGAAGCAAGTAATGGTCGCGAAGTATAAAAGGAGAGGCGAGATGTATATGTAGAGTGGCTGCTAATAGGTATAAGACAGCCAGAGTGAAATCTGTAGAGCCCTGTGGAAAGTCGAGTGGAGGATGCTGATTGGGCAGAGCGGAGAGCGGGTAATACGGTGATGTGGGCACTGCTACCACGGCAAACGATAGATATGCCCACGTAATGGTAGGCCAAAGCAGTAACACGTCAAGACCTAGGCAGGCAATGGATTTTGCATCCCTTGAACATGCGGCTAAGGGGAGGGGGGGATTGGTGGGAAGCCCCGGCGCCAGGTTGGTGGCCAGGTAGGGCGGGATTAACAACGGGGCCTGTGAATGTGAGTGCAGGAGGAATATGTAGGCTGTTATGTACGTGTACGCTTACAGCTTCTACATGCGCAATGGAGGCAGGTAGGCAGGGAGGAACATGCGGGAAGGAAAAGCGGGCAATAGCATACACACTCACTCACTCGATCTCTCTCACTCACGCACATACACACAGACACACAGACACAACTGTATCTGTCTCTTGGGGAGGCTTAATGAGTGAATAAGGCTGGTCAAGGAGCCGAGAGACGATATGGGTAAGGCGGGGAGCAAAACTACCGAGATAGAGAAACAAGGTACACAAGGAAAGGGGATTGGCTGACCGTAGCCAATTCTGATACAACACAGACGTATGTGCAATGAACTGCGATACTCTGTCGATAATCCAATGCAGGCAGGACAAGGATGAAAAGCGAAGGGCGAGGAAATGCAGAAAAGGACAACCGTGTAGACAGGTGTGTAAGAGAGAAATGATATGCGACTTACCCATGGTAGCAAGTTGATAGGAGGTCCTGACTTCTTGTCCTACTTCGCTGCCTTTCGAGGAAAGAAAAAAAATTTTCTTTTCTTTTCCCTAAACAGAACAGGACTTTGGGGATAGGACAGCACCAATAGCAGCAGCACTCAGGCTGTGTAATCTGTATGGAGGGGTGAGTGAGCCTTTAGAAATGACAAGGAGCAGGTCATTATGCAGGTGTTGGGGAAGAGCTGGGAGTGGGTGAAAAGAACGGGACGGGGCTGGATAGGGCCTCTTCAGCGCTGTAAGGTACCTCGGTATGTGTGTATATAGATAGGCAAATGGAGTACCTAAGACAAAAATATACATCAGAAAAGCCGTACCAGCCAGCGTTGTGTCCACCATCTACTGTTATGAAAGCAACGACGGGAGCGCCGCTGCGCCCCTGTGCATTATGTGGCTCATCACATATGCAATTGTATGGGTTGGGGGCCGTCCATCCAACCCAGAGCCGGCAACGCGAGCAATAACATGAGGTAGGTATGTGGCCATCGGAGCAGCGAGAGCCCAGGGTAGGTAGGTGGTAATGTGCCATGGCATGAGGGTGGGAGCTGGGTGAGGGGGGAGCAGGACAGACAGGCCGGCCATGGGAACACAATACGAGCACACAGGCATTACACTATAGTGCGCAATAAGGCTGGATGGCTGAGTATAGCGTGTATCGCATGGAAGCCGGATGGGATGTGTTGGGATGAGCTACCGGGATTGGGCAGATGGGGTCTGCAAGGCAACGCCAACTCCTTAAGCTCCAGAGGTCCCGCAACAGCTGGGCGTGGGCGTGGGCATGGGCGGATGTATCGAAAGACGTAGGTAGATGGGGAACTGTGGTGGTGTAGGTATGTGAAGCGCACGTAGGTATTGTATGTGTGCGTGTGTGTACGTGCTAGTGTTGCAATGGAGGAGGGCGGATCATGCAAAGTACGAAGTAGGTAGGGTCATGTACCAGAGCCGGGCGCATATGCGGCCTCAAATAGGGCCCTCCGGATAAGACTCGACGGATGGGGAATGGATGGGAAATGGATGGTGAATGGATGACGGAGCACGCAGACTGGCAGATGCCCAGCAGCAGGCGCAGCAGAGTGGTCGTGAGAGGAGACGCAAAGAAAGAGAGAGTACATACCTTTTCCAGCAACCAAGGTGGTGCGCGGTAGACAGAAGGTGACGATGAGGCGACGAGATAGGTAGGCAGACAGGGACGGTAGACAGGTAGGCAGGTAGGCAGGTACTACCAAAGGGCGACACAAGACCCCAAGACGAGCTGAGTGGTGTAGCAGGCGTTGTTGTACACACACTCGCAGACACACACGGAAAGAGGCACACAGAACTCTCCCAAGCTTCAAGAGATCCACGAGATCGTCCAATGAGAAGGAGAAATGGGCGACTGGGAGATGAACACCCTGCCGATAGGGCTTAGGTTAACTTCTGTACGAGATGGGACGGAATGAGAGGTATGTAGGTATGTAGGTATCGCGTTGATGATGGTGCGTGGTGTGGTGTGGGTGGTGGAAGAGCGTCACGTCACGTCACGTCACGTCGGTCAGACAGAACAGTCACTGGCCGGTCAGAGACTGTTGTAGGTAGGTTAGGTAGCTCTGTTGACTTGGCCGGTGGGAACAACAAGGTGGGCAGCGCTGGTTACTTAATCAGCGACTCTCGCTCGGGTATTAGGTAGATAAGTAAGTAGGTAGGTGGTAAGTGGATAGCAGGTAAAAGTAATCGGGCTAGACAGCTTAGGGTAACTGGGCATACGAAGTAGGTACTTTTGCTCAGGCTCGGCTCACCCTGTTGTCAGTCAGCTAACTTCCAAGGCTGAGTGTATAATTTATGCAGAAAGAAACAGTCCTCAAAACGAACCCCCGAGATTTAACGGCCAACTAACGATTGTACACAGAATATACACAGAGTGAAGAGTTCGTCTTATCCCGTGCCCTCAGTTTTGGCGCTTATGGCCATCATTCTTTTCGTTTCGTGTACCATTGGTCACGAAGTGGACCCTATCATCAACCTGACGAGACGTGGATCACTGCATCTAGCTCAAAATACAATGCCACCCCGTTTGTTAAATCCTTCAACAAACTACTACTTGATTGGACGATTTATTGAGAGCAAAATACAATCCTAGAGTAGGTAACATGATTTTGTTACGAACCAACAGAGCGATGGCCTATCGGACCTAGATCAGCAGACAACCCGCAGCCGGGAACGCCACAAAGTCACGTGATCAGAAAAAGATCACAGAAGCTCGGTGATCCAAGCCATTCAGGCTCACCTACGGGAGAGTGGATCAAAGAGCTTGCTAGTCTATTAGTAGAGGAAGGAATGTCGATATATTGATATATATCTTATATATTTATCATTACGAACCAACAGGAAGCCGGCCTGTGTCACAGCCAGTACAGACTTGTAACGGTCGTACCTTGAGCTTGGCAGCTAGTGGTATCCATACTATCTACAAATATTCTAAGCTAGAGAAAGGAAGAAAGAGGCGACGAGGCTTCTGTTATGAACAAAGTCATCATAGAAGAAGTGCGAAGGAGGTGGACCAGCTAGCTGCCGTCCGTTCACACCCGTCAGGATAGTCAATTCATGTCCTAACCGTTACAAAACCTCTTACATATTAAGCTACACCCAGATGAGGAAAGTATTTACATTTACACGGGGCAAATATGGATATAAAGAGATACTGTCTCGTTGTACCTACCTAGTTATTCTTTTCCCTTTCTGTCTTTCTTTCCTTCCTTCCTTCTTTCTTTCCTTCTTGACTCTTGATGGCTTTCGTTAATAGAGTAGTAGCTCCTACTACTAGCTATATCCTAACTTTTAGTACGTTCGCCGTGACGTGATATTAAGAGCCCTAAATTATTGATCAGAGACAACTTTGGCTCCTCAATTGTCGAAGACGTTGTTGCAGCGTGGTTTATCTCGATCGAAGTGTTGCAGCCGCACTTCGCAGATATTAATTTCATATCCTCAACAGTACAAAGCGTAGAAAAGAATGCCAGACCTCCACTTCATCCACCGGGCTCATGATCTTAGGCAAGTATTCCCGCTTCCATTCCAGCTCATAATCGTAGTAGAAGCGGTCGTCTGGCACCTTGAATTGTCGCGCCTTGCAATACTCCCAATATGCAGGATCCCATCTCACCTAACCCTAGTCGATGATAGCTGCTAAGTTCGGACTGTTTCTCTTCACGAGAATGTTGCACGCGACGAGGCCGTTATGCGTAAACACGACGGGTCCGGGATTTGTAACATCGATGCCAGGTGTGTCCTGAAACTGCTCGACTGCACCTACACCTGGAAGGGACCCATGACTTGTTCATTCATCGTAAAAAAGATATGTGTTAGTGGCTGTTTGTGTATACTCCCTGATTCGTGGTTCAGCCATCTGAGTCAAGAGTAGTATAATATGATGTTGTATACATGCATGTTCGCCATTGACCAATGTAGCAAGCGCCTTCGTCCTGCCTCAAGTTGCGCCACGCAGATACCGCCGTCCTTGCCGTCCTTCTCGTTCAAAGCACGGATCTGAGCCGGTGTTGGCAACGAAGCGGCTCGTTTCTCGTGGGCTGATCATTCCTATAGTAAGGTAAGGTAAGGTAAGGTACCTAGTATATTTGTGTCTCTGTATGTCTTTGCCAGGTTCCTGGTAACACACGTTACGGGAGACTGGGGAGGTTGGGAGGTAGCGAGTACCTACATACTATAGGTAATATGTAGTTAAAGGTAGATACCTAGGTAGGTCGTGATGAGAAACATTGGTACTGTGCTGGTCTAGACTTCTCGATCCCAAAACTCCATGCCAGATTGGACTTTGCCCCGTTGCAGGATGATGCAGCCTGGCAAAAGCGGAAATGCGTAAAAAAAATTATGCTGGCTGATGCGCACCTGCGCTGCGCACACACCTCATTGGTAGTGGAGATGCTGTGGGTAAGTATGTATGTAGATGACTCCATGAATACCTCCGGTAGGTATGCCGCTACTAGCACATCATAGCAAGGGCATTGGCCTATCATCGTGCGCACCAGCTAGCCCGTACGAAGTACTGCCCGGCGATATGCGGTTCGACCATCTTACAGAGTACAGATTTCAGGGACTCGCATGCCTTGCCGAGCTTGCCTAGGTATTGTGAATTCTCTGGTGGGCTCGTACTTAACACTCTGTGTCTAGTTAAAACCGAGTCATTTTCCCCGTTATTGTTTCAAGAGCTCCATTTGTGCATGTTCACCCCTCACTTTCCAGAAGTGATATTACATCAAGTATACGGGTGCATATAGCTTTAGCTCATATCTGTGGTATCTGATTAGACTTTTGGTCGTTTGCTTTGTTCTGTAAACTCAGGTATGTATAAGTAGGTAGTATATTTTCGCATATATATGGTCGTCATATAGGAGCTAATTATTGCTAGCCTTAGATGTCAGCCACATAATTATAGACAACCAACATTGACAAGTAGCCTGTTTGGGTCTCCCAGGAAAAAAGAGGCGTGATTTGTCTAAGGTGAGCCAGTTGAAAGATGATTGGACCTGGATCGAGGGCATTTCATGGAAAGATTTCAGGTTGATGGCTTTTGAACATGCAGCCTCGGGTTTCCTAGAACTTACTTACCTTACGACCCTTGTCTTCTTGCGAGTTTCCACTATCGGTCTCCACAACTTAGACCTGCCTACTGTACAATATGCTTGTTGCAAGTCAAATTCTTCTTCAACCCAACCATCTAAATGGAGGCGATTCACGGCCACGTGGGTTGAGGATACCCGCAGAGAATACGACTGTGATAAGATTATGGCCATACGGGAGTCGATGAACAGCATATGACAGTCGGGCTTTTCTTGGCGCTTATCCATAAATTATCTATCTCTGCTACAAGACTGCATATGTATGTAGCTGCCTAGTAGGTGCTCAACTACCTTTTGCTCTGTTAACATTTCCCTTTGCTTCGAGAAATAGCTACTATGTTTACTGGGTTATACTTAGTTTACACTATTAGCAGCCGAAGTTGTGGTCCGTGTTTGCAGGCTACAAACCACAGTCAGTGTGAGTTTACGGATGCTACTTATTGCACGACAATTTTCCGGGCGAGCGAGAGATCGTCAATTTCCGTGTATTGTGTTCCACGCAAATCTCAACACCCTATTCATTAGAATATCCCTCGGATAGTGGCCCAGTGGCTCTGTGCGCAAGGGAAAAACACTTGGACGCTGTGCACCTCACATCACCACTCGTTTTGACGTTCCTTGCTCGCCACACAACGTGGCATATGGCCCTGTCAATCACTCATACAGATGCTATGTGACATTGAGTTTTTATTACTATTATTTTATGCTCAACCCCTGTCCGAGAATCCATTGGGGAAAATCTTGTGGCCTGGTTTGGCCGTACTAGGTACACATGTGAGTCACTCCTCTATTAATCAGTTCCCGTAATTTGACACTAGAATTACTGTACTAGCACCTGAAAGAGGCGCTGACACAGCATCTACTACGGCTTACATTGGTCAGCTCTTCCATAAGACTAGAATATAACTAATCGCAGGGAGAATTAACAGTGAGTGAACAGTGTCCAATATCTATCTCCTCTACTATATGTACCGGTCACCATAGAAGAGCAGGTACCTGCTTATATTAGAATTTCCAGCGTTAACATAACACTGTGCTTTGGCTTTCCGTACATGTGCAATTATCTACACCGGTAGTATCTAAACTTTTTATTGGTAACAGAAGGGCTAACTGATCTTGCCGTCGTGGCCAGTGATTTGTCAATTTTGTCACTGTAGTTTCTAGGCGCCATGAGATACTTTTCAGTGCGGGAATAGGTAGTTGCATGCCACCCACGCTTTGGTCTCGCTGTATGGGGGCATAGCTTGAAAGAGGGTCACCCTTTGACGCACCTAGTATTATAATCTATCGATGGAGTTAGGACACCGGCGGGAGTATGCAGAGTTTCGTACTGCAAAAGACACAGATTATTACAGTCTCCTGGATACTAATAATGAATACATGCAGGATAGTGGCCCCCAAGCCATCGAAGCACTCCAAAGATCCTGCAGTGGCACTCACAAAGAGATTACGAAGGCCCATCTATGCCTAGGTAGACGCCAGGAGGACGCCAAAAGGAAATGAGAC
This sequence comes from Xylaria bambusicola, assembly GCF_022495145.1. Taxonomy (NCBI): domain Eukaryota; kingdom Fungi; phylum Ascomycota; class Sordariomycetes; order Xylariales; family Xylariaceae; genus Xylaria; species Xylaria bambusicola. The sequence goes on from NW_025953568.1 coordinate 63,646, forward strand.
ATCCTAGGTCCTACACAGTGGTGTACTGACCAGAGCGATGTTCATGCAGCACATTGATAATTACTTGACAACAAAACTTCTCAAATACGGCCTCGTAATATACCTACAACCCAGTGTGGGACGATAAGTAGACGATCAAGAAAGAAATTGAATCGATTCTTCCCATATGAGCCTTATATCGAGTCGAGCTGCGGTAGAAATAGGACCCTCATCAAATGCGACTATTAAGACAATCGGGTTTTTAGCGAGACACTGAATTTGCAGCTTTGATCTGCATTATGCATTGTACAAATTGTTGGTGCACAACCACCGATTCTCCGGTAGCTTCCGTTGTCTAAATTCCATATATTTAAGTGTTTCGGTTACTGGCAACGATATCTATCCAAACCTCATAAGGTCCAACATTGACAGTCTACAGTTCAACTAGGCACATGTGCTGACTCCGAGTAGCACTCCGCTCGATTGCGAACTTAGGAATGCTGTATCAATAGCTCTGTTGAGTAGGGCCTGCATGGCTAACACCTGGAACGAGACTGACAGATAAACAATGTCGAGCATGAACTCACCGCCTTCAGGCAAACGACTGCCCTGCTGCCTACAGCTAGCAGGTCAATATACCCGTTATCCCTGCCGACCTACCTACGAATGTCACCATTGGTGTGGGTTGGAAAATGAACACGAATTATATCTCGAAGCAGCCGCTTCACCATGCTTTAGTGAGATGTGGCTAAAGACTCTCCAGGACTCGGTACCTAGGTACGCAACCAACCTGCAATCTACCTGCTCAAATTTTGAGTAGCAGTGGTAATACAATCATTTCCTGGGCAGGCTTGTGAGCCATGTACCTGCCATGTAGTCTCATTTTTCGTTCACCGACATTGAGACACGGTCCATATAACCTAATCATTGTGAATGAATGCGTTATGGTTTTCACAAGAGATAGGACTGACCTATCCACCTCGGAGCTGGTTCTACAAATTAAATTAAAGTCGTGTAACACTGCCTTATTAAAATTGAAGACATGGGGATCGATCAATATTGAATCTTTCAATATATTCTTATTGGGAACGGCACGTTCAAAGGGCCAAATGGCGGATATTAGGGTAGTTACTTTTTATATGGCACAATTCCTCCACAGCTCCGGCCGCTTGAACTTGCTATCAAAAAAGGCTCTTTGTATGGTAGATCCTGCTGAGGCAGAGGGTGGTTGGCTGTCTATGAAGAAATGAATCAGTAATACATACCTCACAGCCGCCGATGTGCTTCTCCATGGCCCTCCGCCAATAATGTCATGGAGCCAGGTATGTGGTGAGTCACCTCACCTGACCCTGGCCCAGACCAATCATCCACAATAACCTATATAACCCTTGCTTCAACCTACCAATAGCTGGGGCGCCGGCTGCTTGCTCTCATGTACGTCGATGAATTGTTAGTTCGATTACCATGGATGGCAGACAGCCTTGTACGTTGGCTTATTTCTCAAGTTTCAAGATGGTCTAGGTATATTATAGATGGCTCATATAAATCTTGTGCATTACCCGTAGCCTAGTTTTCCTCCCCAACAGTAAATGATAGTACCTAGCTGTGTTATGATAAGACACCTTGCCATGATCCTAAGAATGTGATGACTAGACGTATTTGTACCGTAGCTTTTTAGCATGTAGAGCTCTTGGCAGAAAGATCCCGTGCTTCGGAACATGTTGAGGCTTGGCTTGAAGGACGTTGTTGAGTAAACACCCGTGAGCTGACGTACATACATATGTAATAAGTGGATACCGGTGAAGTACATGGTGCGAATCTTAGTGGCTTATCGGGGTATTAGAACTTATCGGATAGGTATTCAGACAATCCTCATGATGTGATTTCGGGAGTATTGAGGTTTCGCTCTGAAGTGGCCAACATCAACGCACGTAGTCATTGGCATTCCTCCACATACATCTACAATGGCACCGTCGAGGGCGCTCGCACGCCTAAACCTACTTCGCCGAGCCCAGCCAGCAGTCCGACGGCCCTACCATTCTTACGACCACCCAGCGCCCCCTGGTGCCTTCAACACATGCGAGCAATCCATCCTCTCCGCGGCCTACAAACACGTCCCCGAACACGGCTTCACACAGCACGCACTGTCTCTTGGCGCCCGAGATGCTGGGTATCTAGATATTAGTACCAATTTACTCCCCCAGGGCCCCTTCAGCCTGATCCAGTACCACCTCGTGACGCAACGAGAGGCGCTGGCGCCTCGTCGCGACGCCATCTTCGCCGAAGATGCGAGCGCTACCACTGTTCCTGCGCGTGTGGAGCGGTTGACGTGGGAGAGGTTACTGGGCAACCAAGAGGTGAATCACAGGTGGCAAGAGGTCTGAGCAATGCCCATCTCCCTTCACATAACTCGAGACTAAAGTGCCCAGGCCCTGGCTATAATGGCCCAGCCAACCCACGTACCGGCATCGCTCCATGAGCTCGCGCTCCTGGCTGATGAGATACACTTTCAGGCAGGCGACACCTCCGTCGATCCTTCGTGGTACACGAAGCGCGGCGGCCTATCCATAATCTACGCCTCGTCCGAACTGTTCATGACGAACGACCAATCGCCGGGATTCAGAGAAACGCGAGCCTTTTTACAACGCCGCTTCGCTGAGGGTAGCACTTTATCCAATGCTGTCGGTGGTCTCACACAGTGGATTGGCTTTACTGCCTCGGCTGGTGTGAATGTGCTGAGAAGTAAGGGTGTGAGGATATGAAAAAGACTTGGTTTGAATTAGAGAGCTTCCATTAAACTATGTACTATTAATTGTCGATATGAATGATGGTAGATATGGACTGCTAGATGGAGCTATCCCGTATATGTATAAAGCATGTCTATTTCTGTACCAATAGCAGTTGGGAAGAGATTTTCTCACCATGTGTCACATATGGATGCATAGGAGCAGCTTCAAACATCTTGTTGCATATCAAATAGGCGATCCACTAATAGTAAAGCCATCTCGATATAAGGCTGAATCGAAGCCTCTTTATCTATGGTACTCACTCTAAACATGTCATACCACCAGACGCGCCAAAAATGCTGCGCGTGGTCTATCAGTGGCATTTGCCGCGTAGCTAGCCCGAACATACCTGCTTTCCATGAGCGAATATTGACCTCCGAAACGAAACCCGGGTCCCCAACTCCGTACATAAGCTATCGTCAACCAAGAAAGAGAATTCACGGATTCGATCTCAAGACATTGATGGATATTTATTGCATCATCTCGGGGAGACGTTGTTGACGAGGGTCAGTGAGCCTGTCAGCATATTAGTTTACGAGTGGCTTCACTCTTTGAGTTTGCATCCATACCTGATGATCTTGACATCCTTATCAAGCTTCGCTCTGCCTTCAATGGCGTTAGGTGTAATTAGGACAAACTGTTTGCCTACCGAGCGACGAGCAGCACCAATCTACCCATTGGTTAGTTTCACCGTTGTATCATTGCATCGTGTCGTAAATGCTTTACTTACAAGCATGTTTGTGCTAATTGCACGGTTGACGTTATCCATGAAGACGTCAAACTCGTCCAGGCAACGTAGTGGAGAGCCCATGGCATCCCAAATAGCGAGAAGAAGACAAATAGACGAGAAAGACTTTTCGCCGCCCGAGAGCGTCTTTGTATTTCTTCCTCGACCGTTCTCTCGCGTCTTGTCTGGCTCAACAATAACCTCAAGTTTCCGGGATCTGTGGTCGAGGAGAAGCTGGCCCCTAAAGCCACGTTCGCTTAAAAGATAGCCAAAATTGCACCGTGCTTGTGCCGATACATGCCTCTGAAATTCTCGATACTTGGCCAGGCGATCCATTAAAGCCTTCTTCAGCGAGTCAGACGTCATCCGGATGTTCTTGACACCCTCCTTGGCGTCACGGTACTCCTGAGTCGCTTGGGTGGCACGAGTGTTGATTTGTTCCTCCGAGGCACCCATCTGTTGTCTTAATTTACTCATTTGCTCACGTATCGACTCATACTTGCGCTCGATGCTCTGGTAGGTTTCCCCTTCGGGTATGTGTACCCGCGTGGGCGCAATATTACTAGCTTTTTCAATATAGTCCTGGACGAAGTCGGCTTGGCGATCCCGAGAAGTTTCGGCTTGTGTTTTCGCCACCTTTGCAACCTCATGATTTTCGTGGGCCATATTCTTCTCACTTAGAGCGATGTGTCTGGTTTCCTTAAGTCTGTTTACCTTATCCTTGGCTTTGAGGACCTGCGCTTTATGATCTCGCGACATCAGTTTAGCGTCATTAATCTCTTGTTTGAGATTTTCGATGTCCGTATTCATCTCTCGCTTCTTGATAGCAACTTCGGCATACTGATTGCCATAGTGGTCTTTCTTCTCTTGCGCTTCTTGAAGATCATTTTTGAGACCTTGAAGCCTATCGTCGATACCTTCAAAATTGTCGAGCTCTGCCTCGATACGATGTATGGCAACTTGGGCATTAGTGAATTCGTTGTTTAGCTCTTTGCTACGTCGGCGGTGCTGTGCGACTGCTTGCCTAGCACGTTGAACTGCCTGCTCTGCAGTTCTTTTCGAACCTTCGAGATCCCGATATTCAGCCTGAAGTTGCGTCACCAGATCCTTATAATAAAGAACTTGACTATCTTGATCTGTCTTCATGCGTGGTTTATGCCCAATATTAGTCGTAATAGGACTTGTAGAAAGATTGCCGCGAATGTTTGTGATACGGGTACCATGGCCCTTTTTCTTTTCCTGGAAAGCAAGGCATACCCCTGAGTTTTCGGGAAGGCCATCAAACATCACATTTTCTGCCTCAGCTCGGTTTTCAATAAGAAGGGTTTGCTCGATTTGATGATTGATGATCATATGATCACGCACACGTTTGTCGTCAAACTTCAACACCCTCAGTATAGTATTAAATCTTGCATCTGGCTCTCTCAGATTGTCTAGAGATGCCTTCCCTATGAAGACAGGACATCCTTGAATCCGTAATCTGTCCATGTGACCCATGAGACGTACCTGATCTGGCTTACTTTCGACGATAAACCCACTCAGACTTGGTCCAAGATACTTATCAAGGATAGGCATCCACTGGGTTTTGGTGAGTTGTACATACGTCCCCAATGGTCCAATAGGTTTGTGTATGAAACCACGGTCTTCCTCGATATGTTTGAGAAGTTGGCGAAGTCTGTTATCGAAGGCATCAAGTGGATCTTTTCGTCTCTGATCGAGAGCTCGCAAGCTTGATTCTGCAGCTTGAACGTCGCTTCGCTTCTGCGCAAGAATGCTGGTGGGCTCTTTCGTCTCATTGAGTGCTTCTTGTTCTGCCTCCTCCAGGGGTTTAAGGCCAGGTCGATGTTCTGCTATCATCTCCTTGATTCTCGCTTCGTGCCGACGAGCTTCATCGAGTTCCTTCTGTTTCTCAGTAACTATCCCACCATTCATCTTCTCCAGCCTCTGTTCTTCTTCACGAATCGACTGTTCGTACTTTTTGACAGTCTTGGCCCAATTATCAAGACTGCCGTGCATTTCTCTTTCTTGAGAATGCAGTGTTGCAATAGCTTCCTTTGCAGTTTCAAAGCGTTCCTTCACTTCTCGTACTACATCATCTGCTTGGCCATCTTCTTGGGTACCGGTTTCTAAGGCTTCTTCAGCTTGCTTTATCCTGTTGTCGATGGATTCAAGTATGTGGGCTTTCTCAGCTATTATCTGCAATGTGTTGGTGATTTGCTCTTGTGCTGCAACAATAGCATCTTCTTTTCTTTTGAGTATTTCCTCTTGCTCCTCCACTTGAGCCCATGCTAACTGATCCTTGTATACATGAGCCCTGTTGCGCATTTCATTCGATTTGCTGGCGGCATCCCTCAGCTTGACTGCCTTCTCGTATTTGTCTTTCAGATACGCGAGGTTCTCCTCAAGCTCAGTTAGCTTATTCTCCTGGTCCTCGAGATATTGGGTCAATGTCTTATAATCATCATCGAGTTGTTCAAGCTGAGTACCCTTGACAAAGTATGAATATTTCATTGCAGGTGTGGCGGCATTTAGAAACTGTCTAGCGTTATCCTGAGACAGGACATTCAGAGGGTTGTCGACTTGGAGACAATACCACTCGACTATATCATCCACTTCGGCCTTTTTGGTGGACATTATTCGGCCGGCGGCTGATTTGACCTTGAAGCCGCTAGAACCAGTCTTGGTGAACCATCGCTCGCAGACGATGGAGTCACCGTATAGATCGGGCTTGTAAGCGTCTTCGCCCTGATTCTTGAGCCTGACTACCAGGCTCGCATGCTCGGTGCCTTCCTTGACGAAACTTTTCAAACTGCCACCACGGTTTGTAGCACTGGCCTTTCCACCGAGACATAATGTGATGGCGGTCAAGACAGCGCTTTTGCCACTACCATTCTCGCCGACAATGAAGTTTAGGAGGGGGCCAAGCTCGACGTGGAGCTTGACGTGGCACATAAAGTTGATGCAGGTGATGCTCTCGATAATGGCATTGTCAGCTGCATGGTTATCGCCAATGATGGTGGGGCGTTCCCTAAGGCGCTGAGTAGCGCGCTCGTCGTCTTGTTCGATGTGCTCCAGATGTCTGAAGTCCTGATCGCGGATGAGCTCATACTGTGTTGCCGGAGGGGGTGTTGGCTCATCTTCGGCTTCGGGCATAGGCTCGTCATTTTCGTCATCCACATGGTTGCGCCTAGGAGGTTTTCGACCTGCGTCGTTGGTAGAGAGACGGGCTTTCTTTCGCTGCTAATGTATGGTGTTAGTTCATCTGTGTCTTTGGAGCTGCTAATAACATGACAGGCTAACCGTCTGGTTTCGAAGACTGGAGCTCGCTGCGGTTTCGGTGATAGTGTAATCATCGGTAGATGCGTCCTGGTTGAAAGCGACCTGGCGCGAGCGTTTAGAAGAGGTTGTAGAAGGCATATTGATATTGGCCCGGTTCTAGCGAGGATTGATGCTGAGTTCGTAATACTAGGTACCTTAAGTGCCCGCGGGCGAACAGCATCATGGGTCTAGAGATACTTAAAAGCGTATTGCTCTATCTCTCCTGCTCTTCCTGGACCGTGGTACGTAGTAGCAATTTCAGATGAATGCCAAATCGTTCGAACTATCAATTCCAAGGTTCTTACTAGAGGAGTAGGTGCATGTGAAGTGTAGTGTAGTTGGCGTGCAGGTAGGGCGCAACGCGTAGCTGGCGTCCGCGCTCTGCCTAAACGCGACGGGACGCGATGAGCACTGAGCTCCCACTAAATATGCCCCAGTTGCCTGTAAGTAAGTACCTACCTAGGTACCTGTATTTAATCTCAAAAGCCACCCTCACCCCACTTCTGCAGATCAGTGCATAGGTACCTAGGTAGGTAGGTACCTAATGTACTTACACAGTACTTACATTATTGCTTAGGTACCTACTTACCTAGCAACCTTATTATACTTACTTAGCTTCAAAGGTTTGGTTAGTAAGATACCTACCTACCATATGTAGGTAGATATCATGGTATATGAAAAATTAAGTCTTGAGGCGCCGAGCTCTCTCTCTCTTCGACCCAAGGGGATGATCTTTTTCATATAGCCCTTCCTAGCACTCTGCTACCAATCTCGGCGTCTCCTTGTCAACCTATACCATCAATAGGGTTTCTCAACCTTGCTATCTTAAGCATGGATCTCCAACAAGGGAACCACCACATGTTTCAAACTGGATCCGAACCATTTCCTAGGACTCTACCCGATAACTGCGTTGAGTACATGCTGTTCATACTTGAAACTGCGTCCGAGCCTCGTGCCTTGTTGGCCGAACTAGAAAATATCCGTAGGAGTGCCATGCAGTTGTGCCTGACCACAACCAAGGACTACATCTGGCAAAGAGATTCCTTCCAACTCCAGGTCAAGAGAGCAGATGGATTAGTCTATCTACACGGAACGACAGATTACGGCGATTCCATCGAGGATGAGTGGCTAATAGTCTACTTGCTAAGGACCCTGACCACGACTTTCCCATCTTTATGGGTTCGAGTGTTCGACAGTGATGGCGAGTTTCTCCTAGTCGAAGCAGCCAACATTGTTCCAAAATGGCTGAGCCCAGAGATTGATAGTAATCGCACTTGGATACACCAGGGAAAGCTGAAGCTTATTCCCCTGTCCGCCAGCTCGGGGGAGAAACGGCCTCTTACCTTGATAGAAGCAGTCAGCTATATCAGACTGCACCCAGACGCTTTAGTGCACTCTCCATTCATAGAGGCTGAAGCATTTTATCGCCTGGAGAAGTATCCGGACAATATCAGAGCCTTGATGCATCATTCTCTCATCACTATACCCAGGAAGCTGGTATTCATTCTTCATGAGCAGCCTGCAGCAATCGCCCCGGCTACTGAGGCCTTTTATTTACGAGATCCCACGGCTTTGAAGCCACTGATGACCGCGTCCCCGGATTTGCATTTCCCTCCCAAAGACTTAGTAACAGTTAGTGTTAGATTCACTAAAGTAATATTTGCACAATTCAAATCTCAGCAATTCACTGTGCCACCGCTTTGGAGTGATATTCTCAAGCGAACTCAAGAAGGCTCGAGTCCTATCACGGAACAGGAACGAAAACAACTAGCCCGCCTTGAGCTAGGAATGAAAGTGGCCAGCGGCTTTGAGATCCTTGCTGCAAGCGCCAGTAAGAAAGATAATCGTTTAGCACGCGAATTCGCAATTCTTCTTGAAGATGTGGAGGAAGATGGCGACAATGCTCTACCTACTGACGAGGACATCACAACTTGGCCAAACATCAACCGAGAAGATGACGAGGCTTGGCTGAACATCGATTTCGAAGACTTCGACAATGAGCTACAGGGGAGGCGGAGAGGCGGGGCGGAGAAACATAAAGGGTTTGGCGACTCCAAAGCCCAAGCCGACCTGCGCAAAATAGTGTCTCGTTTCCAAGACTTTCTTAACGACGAAACGGCAGGTATTGAGGGAGCCGAGCTAGACGATATGGACGAAGATAATGATAGCTCAGATGAGGGCGGTGAAGGGCCCGAGCTTGACGACGACAGCAGTGAGGATGAAGACAAAGCAGTCAGCTTTGATGAGGACCAGTTCAACCGAATGATGAGGGAAATGATGGGTATGCCTCCAGAAGACGTGACAGATCTTCCAATGGCGACCTCGTTGGAGAGATCTCATGAGAGGAAGGGAGACACAAAAGTGGAAGATGAGGGCGGAGAAGAGGAGGAAGATGGAGAAGCCATTAGACAGCTCGCAGCACAGATGGAGGCTGAGCTGAGAGAGTATGGAGCACTGGGTTTGGATGTCAAGCAAGAAGGAACCAGGGCTTTGAATTCTGAAAAAGACCTGGCTGTTCAATACAAAGGTGAAGATGCTGAGGAGGCGGTCGAAGACAGTGGTGACGAAGAAGTTGACATTGACTACAATTTGGCAAAGAACCTCCTCGAAAGTTTCAAGAGCCAGGCCGGATTAGCTGGTCCAGCTGGCAATCTGATGGGGATGATGGGGATGAAGCTACCCCGGGATGAAGATGAAGATGAAGAGCCGGAAGATCAGAAGTAGGTAGACCTTGTATATAAGATAAGTAGAGAAAGAAACCCCTGAATATCAAGTCGGTCTATATTGACCTTCACAGGTAGTTTCCCGGCTACGACACCCTTGTCTCGGTACGAGTAGGCACTGTGCTCGTCTGCCTACTGCAGCACGTATCCCGGTATGTATTTGCTGCGCTGCATATGTATCTAGGTGCTTATAGGCGTGGTACCTAAGGCTTGATGTTGGAAGTCTGTATCTGCTTTTCATAATGAAGCGGCAGTATGGGTTGTGATGTGGTACCTATGGAAGAAGGATTGCCCAGGTGCTAGGTACCTATTATGGTACCTAATATAGAGGTACCTACAGGTATTAACTGTAGGTAGGTAGGTAGGTACATAGTATGAGGTATGTACAGGTGTACTACCTTAGGTAGGCACCTAGTAGGAACATGGCATTAACCCCCGCCATTAGTGCCGTAAGGCCGCTGTCATCTACATACCTAGTACAGCCACCTTAACGATTTCCTACGACGTCACAGGGTGAGTGGTAGAAATGATTGCTACATCAATTCAATTCTACTTTGTTTACACCACGCCGGTGGTGATTGGTTTAAAGAAGACATTCGCGCTCCTTCACAACATATCAGTTCACAGACTAGGAATACTATCCATGTCTTTCCGTAGTGAGCCTTGCAAGCAGGCGAGACTGGTAGCACGTTCGCACTATTGTCGTGTCCTTGCCGCTTCCCGGGGCCTCGTCGTGCCGCCCTACGCTCAAAGCTTGTGATCGTGTACCACAATTGCATTTGCGACAATATATAGTACACCCTTTTACGACCATATTCCAGCGACAACGGATAGAGAAGGAGTGGAAAATAATAATCAACCAGTGTCTTGGCGATTGCCTCGGTGCGATCATGTGGTCCAGCAGAGGCTTAGCAAGCCTACAGAAGACATACGACGAGAGCTACTTGAAGTGCTCAACCGCCGTCTATTATGAGAGTCAGGTATCCAGTCAGCTCCCAACGACGATACTTGGTGTCTTGCTTACTAACAGGATTACCCACAGGGTGATGAAAAGGAGGCTACGCTTTGCTGGAAGAACGCGCTTGAACAGATTCGAACCGGCACAGCCAGTAAAAAACATGGCGACTACGCGCCTAAATCCGAGACCGAGCGCACCCTCGTTCAGAGCTTGCGCGAGCTGGAGTCCCAATGCAAGGAGAGGATAGATCTTCTCGAAGCCCTACGACTGTCCCGGCAAGATTTTCAGGTTCTAGACCATGCACCGCAACGACAAGGGGTTGGGCAAGCTGGGCAAGATGACCGTCCATCTCAGTCCTCCACACCGAGTAAAGGATGGATCGGGGATGGAACCATACCTGCCATAACATATACTGAGCTATCAAAGCCACCTCTGCCCCAGCGCCCCTCTCTAGCCTCTAGGAGCTCTTCAGATCGGGCGGCTGTTGGTCGCCGTTCGTCAATAGACCAAATCCTAGACCAGTTCGAAGCTACATCCTCCGCACAGGCACCGTCTCTGCCTCCCTACAGTTCCATACCATCATCATCAAAGGGTGTTCAAAGGTCATCTAGTCCTGATAAGAGGACAATGCGTACAACACTCCGGTCAGGCATGTCAGACAAATCACTCAGGTCCACCCGAATGACTCCTTCTAAATCCAGCAAAGGTCCTGGTGCCAGTAAAGCAGCCACATTAGCATGGAGCAGCCGTAACTCGAGAGCCAGTCTAGATGCTACAACAGATATCCGCCATGCATCACCCCAGCCTGCCGAATTAAGGCATTCTCATGATCAACCACGACGTAGCACAGCGACGAACCAAAGCTATTGGGACAGCCATACGAGAAGGCTGGTTGAAACACACAGCCAGCCGACAATACCGAGCACCGACTTCTTATCAGACACTGAATCAACTCCACGCATATTAGGTGACGACGCCACGACTGCACCGTCGCCACTTGCTTTAGGCGCGGCTTCGAGCGCTTTGAATGCACTTTCCTTGCAAGAACGTGCAATACCAAACTCAGCTGGTAAACGGCGGCCATTGCCCAAAAGTTTTTCAAATCAAGACGTCCAGCATGGGACCCCCAGGGGCTCCAGTTCGGGACCAGCAAAAGCCCCAAAAGGGGACCACCAGACACACAAAGGCTTGCAAGTGGAAGACAAATGTGATGAACCAAGTACTAGCTCAAATAAGCTTAGTCGTTATCACTCCAGCCGTCAACGAGAAGAGGAGCCAACTTCGTCAAGCGAAGATATGGCACCAGGCTCACGTCAGTCACAACGAAAGGGCAAGCAAAAGACTACACCACTGACCGACGATTCTGATATCCAGTCGCCAGATAACCCTAGGGAAGATGAACACAGTCACAGCAAGAGTCAATGGGAAAGGGAAAAGAAGAAAATTCTTAGAAATCTCCCACCTGGTATTGACGAGTCAGCCGCAAAGGCTATATTTAACGAGATTGTAGTGGAAGGGGATGAAGTTTATTGGGGCGATGTAGCTGGTTTGGAAGTGGCTAAAAATGCCTTGAGAGAGACCGTAGTGTATCCTTTCTTGCGACCCGACCTATTCATGGGCCTACGCGAACCTGCCAGAGGCATGCTGCTCTTCGGGCCCCCAGGTACGGGCAAGACAATGTTGGCTCGCGCAGTTGCAACAGAGTCGAAGTCTACGTTCTTTTCCATATCAGCGAGTAGTCTTACGAGCAAATACCTTGGTGACTCAGAGAAGCTAGTTCGTGCTCTGTTTGCTCTGGCAAAGACATTAGCTCCTAGCATCATATTTGTTGACGAAATTGATTCCTTGTTATCCCAGAGGTCGGGGTCAGGCGATCATGAATCAACTCGGCGAATCAAGACAGAATTTCTAATCCAATGGAGTGATTTACAACGAGCCGCAGCAGGCCGTGAAAGCCCAGGAAGCACTAAAGATCGAGGAGACGCGAATCGAGTCCTCGTCTTGGCGGCGACCAATTTACCATGGGCCATCGACGAAGCTGCCAGACGTCGGTTTGTAAGACGGCAGTACATCCCTCTGCCGGAGCCAGAGACTAGAGCCACCCAATTCAAGACGCTACTCGGACAGCAGACTCACAACCTCACAGATGCCGACATTTCAACATTGGTCGACTTGACAGATGGTAGGATTACTGCTAACCAGAAGATTGGTAACGATAACATACTAACGATATCGCACTAGGCTTCTCTGGATCTGATATTACAGCGCTGGCAAAGGACGCTGCTATGGGTCCGCTCCGTTCTCTCGGTGAAGCTGTCCTCCACATGACCATGGATCAGATTCGGCCGATCGAACTGAAGGATTTTCGGGCCAGTCTTCGAACAATACGGCCCAGCGTGGATAAGGCAGGACTAAAGGAGTACGAAGAGTGGGCTAAGCAATTCGGTGAACGTGGTGGTTGAGATCAACCCACTCGGTGGCAGAAGAGTCATATCTGCCTTTTATACGTTCCAACAGAAGACAAAGCTTCGTAACCGTGTTCAGCTGATTAGTGCCATCAATACTAACTTTAACATATCTGCTGGGCTTGAATATTGGTCTCCATCCATCTTAGCCAATGGTATGCATAAGTATTGTTACATTATTCGAATATATCATGTATACACACACGCGTATATATATATTCATATATATTGATTCCCTGCCATGTCTTCTAGCGGGTCTATTCCTACACATCTCTCTCCTCACTTCGGAGACTGAGGAAGGGATGAAACATTTTTCGTTATACCGGCTAATTGTCGAATATAAACAGTCGCCATTCGATTTTGCGCGTTTGATTCTCTCCCCTGCCTCAGCTCTTCAGTTATCATCCGTAATCTTCAGCAATATCAGTATATGGTAGAGTTAGCTGAGTGACTACCTCTTAACGCCAATACCCAGTCTGTCATTCATTCATATCAAGCGTCACGAGACATAGGCAGTACGGCTCTTCTTCAGAGTGCTGCTATACGGATAGCACTGTTATGAAGCCGACGGCTCCACGGCTCTCCCCGCCTCCTCCAAGATTTTATTAGTACCGCTCGTAGCGACGCCCGCATCAGCGGCAGAGCGGCGAAGCATCCTCTGCTCGTCTTTGGCGTTGCGCTTAGACATGCGCTCGGAGGCTCGCTCTTCTAGGCTCGGGATGGGCGGCCGCTCGTCGATGCCGACGCCATACGGCGCAATGATGTGCTTCACTACGTGTCGCACGTGCTGCGACTCGCGCCACGACGGTGTGATGGCTACTACGTCGCCCTGGCGCAACGAGTTGGCTGGATCGTGGACGAGTTTGTACCGCGGGGCTTTGAACCACTGTTGGCAGACGAATACATTAGTGATGCGCATCCAGTCAGGAAATTCGTTAAGGCAAGGGTGGTGGTAGTGAATAGATGCTCGTAGTTAATTGAGAGTGGAACATACCTTGTGAACTCTCTGCTCCCACCTCTGGCCACCCAATCGTACCTTGACGGTCTTGTCCATCAGGCCAGCCGACACAACGATTCCGTGCATCTCCTTGGCCGCCCTCCGCAGCCCGGCGGCGATTTCCGACGCCATCTCCTTTGGGTGCCTGTCTGCGGCCCTCTTTTGCTTTTGCGATAAGGTCGGTTTCGTTATTTTTATGGTTGTCGGAAGCTAGAGGTTGGCTTGCGAATCGTCTCGGCAGACGGCGTGACTGATTCGAGGTAGTCGTCGATTGATGTGTTCTAGAATTGTAGCTCAAGGATTAGCGGGTCCCTGGAATTTTATTTGGAGGTTGCGGCTTATCGCTCCAGCACTTAGAGTACAGTAGGTAGGTACTTATGATTGGTAGGCGCCCACACTACCTTTATGTACTCCGTACCTACGAAGGATTTCCTGCCGACGGCCAATTATCTATAGATACATATGAGCATCAAAGCCCAGAGACTCGGTAATGATGAAATCAACGTGTAGATGCTTGGGAAGAAAAAAAAAATGAAAATGAAAAAGGCTTTTATCAGTCACTCATCTCCCTTGGATACGAATGAAGTACAATATGCCACGCCAATGCGCCTCTTATTCGGAACAGTGTATACATGGATTGAAATGGATAATATCTTTAATTGTTCGTCCTAACTTCATGTCATGTACCTATTATGTGTGCTATGCCTCACCTTGTCTCCTACTGGATCCCAGCAAGCTAGTCTCCTCATCAATAGGAGCAGTCCTTACTTTTACCTCGTTTGGCTTGGCCTTTTGCAGACTCAGCCATATCGCCGCGCCGATAATCAAAACGCTACCGACGAGACTCAGCACCGGTGGTGTCGTTCCCCAGATGACTCGCTCGATGATAAGCGCTAGCACCATTTGAAAATACTGAGAATACGGTGAAAGTTAGCAGTATACTCTGACCATTTCACGTTACTCCTCTTGCGCCTTACCGTCATATTCGTCGCTCTACCGCCTTTCTCTCGTTGTAGTCCCTCGGTCAACAGAAATTGTAGAAGGAATCCAGATATGCCGATGATGAGCAATAGGGACCACTGCAGAGCTCCCCTGGGAAGGATGAATTGGAGGTCTGGGTGAACTAGGATAATCAGGCCAGAGGCAATCGTTGACAATCCCGCAAAATAGTTTACACTAATCAGCGAATGGACTCGTTTACCGATGACCCGGATTGTGCTGTAAGCCGTTGCGGCTGCGAAGGTGCCAAGGATAGAACAGATTACAGCAAGCGTCCGCCGCGGTGAGGAAGGAGAGCCTACGACTGGTGGGCTGTCCAGAGATCCGTCTACGATGAACATCGTCACTGCAAAATTTTCCAGATCTGGCGCTGACACACTTGGATTTCTAACCAGAAATGCCGGTCGCGCGATAAGGAGAACGCCAACTAGGGAAATGAGGCCCGAGACCGCCTCTTGGATGCGATATGGCTCCTAAATAAGGTGTTAGATATCATCTATTGCTTCCCACAGCAGACACCGTTAATCCCCAATACAACTCACATGTAGCCAGATATAGCAAAGAAAAGCAGTCCAAGTTGGCACTAGGAAGGATATGGCGGTAGCATCTGATATTTCCAAATATGAGAGCGAGTCTATGAAAGAACGTTAGCAGACTTGATACTCATTCAGTCATGTGCCAAGAGATATGCATTCATTTCCTGTGAATCCTCCTCAAGGATCGAAATAGATGCCACTCACAGTACAGGCCGAAAAGCCCCACGAATCCAGAGGTTCCACGCGCGACCAGCAAACCAAACATATTTCGCGGGCCCATGGGGAAGTTGGGGACTTTCTTATACCACATGTACAATGTGCCCAAAATGGCCGTCGCTAACATGCGGACAAAGATGATGTGTAGGGCATGAAACTGGTTCGGCGAATCTTTGGCTGTCAATAGCTTTGCCGCCGTGTTCATCTACAATAGTACACACACACCATTAGTAGACTATAGCAATGATTGACTTCGGATCAGCAAGAAGACCAGGGTCGTGGCCGTCTTCTAAACAAGGAATGATTTTAAGCATAGGATTCATCGACAGAATGGGTAGCAATCGAATTGGATGGTAACAGTAGAGATAGAACGCACCACTGAGCCAAAAGTTTGCGCCGAGAACACCAAGAACAGCCCAAAGTTCCTCTCATAAAATTCACGTGCACATCTCATATAGCTCCTGCATTCCTGCGCGGATGTCAAGTCGCCATCGCCACCGTCAGGGTGCACGGCAGGCGGCGACATAGATGTGACCGGGTTGTGCCGGTCCGGTCCGGACAACCCCTTATGCCCGCCGGCTTGTGTTCCATAACTCATTCTCGGAAATACTCTCCTGGGGTATTGTGTAGTCTTATTCGGTGAATTGTTTACAAATGTTGTTTCCTCCCGGTCTGCTTCCTGGCGTTTACTGGAGGGGAAGAAAAAAAAAAACGAGAACACGGCGACCCACAGTTTATATCACAAGGGTATCCGGCCCGAAGTCGGGAACTCGTAAACCTAAAGCCGACTTACACCATCTAATACCAGCTCTCGTTATATATAACAATCCTTGGTTGATATTTTTATACTACTAGAAGCATCAGAACGTTCAGCTGTACCATCCATTATAAGAGTTCGCAACGATTCAACACGTAGTGGAAGATTGAAATGAGCTTCATTTTCGAGAGTATTTATTCATTTAGTCCATCGCAAATTGGCCATACTGGTAGATACACTCAAGCTTTTATGACTCATCAAGCTCGAACGGTCTACTTATCCACGAGCGATTCTGAGGAGTCCAGCCATATCACCGTTGAAAACCTCGCTGTCTCCGCCGAAGCTATAGGCATCGTTGTACTGCCAGAATGTGTAGTACGGCCAGCCGCCGGGAGGAGTACCGGCACTGCTGCTGTACCGAGCAAGGACCAGTGGGTTGGTGTTAACAAAGGCGTTAGAGTTGCCGGTGCAGGTTTGCCAGTAGCTTGGATTTGTATATATGAGAGGATATACTCCTGTCTTGGAGTGGTAGGTATTGCTAAAGTCCCTGATCCAAGCAACAGTGGCGCTAGGCGAGAGCACACAGCTACCTTCTAGATCAAGCATACCGGGGAGGGTGATGCCATCACCCGACCATCCACCTCCGTGAGCAAGGAAGTAGTTCGCCTGGGTTGCACCGGAGCTCACGTCCAGATGAGCAAAGTGATAACCCCCACGAATAAGGCCAGCATTTGTGGCACCGGTGTAATGGGAGCTAAACTTGGGATCGCGGTAGGTTGTGCCCTCGGTAGCCTGTTCGCAATATTAGCTTCTTGCTAGCTGTTTTTCCAATAGTAAAGCCGTGCTAGATGGCCTCACCTTGATTATGACGAATCGGGCGCCGGCGTTGTAAGCTCCAGCGAAGTTGACGCTTGACTGGTAATGGGAGATATCGAATCCCTGGACAGCTGCCAGAGCGCCGTTGGCAAGTCCCAGGAGGGAAATTATACAAGCCTTCATTGTTGGTTCGAACCGTTGCGGCTATATCTTAGAACTGAGGTGATTGTCACGATCAAATCGACTTTGATGGGGGCGAAGGTCGAGCTTTATGCTGTGCTCCCAATAATCGAGTCGCCATCGCGTAACTGCTCCTTTGTGAAGTTCCACATGATGGCGGCGAATCACAATAAAGGCGTTATCAACATGCAAGCCAATGACCCTGTAATTCGCTCGTTACGGTAACGAATACCTCTTACACAGGTGCGATATGGCATGGGCATGTCGAACTGCCGATCTTCCCTTAGTCTGTGGATCTTGTGGTGGAAGTATTCCGACTAATTGAGATGGGTTCAAGGATCTGGATGGTATCGTTTCTATTTATCGAGCGCATCCCATCATGTCATCCACCGTTGAGGCTACACCAAGGCAAGCTTCGTGGCGCTCACCTGCCGATCTTGGAACAAGTGAAACTAATGAGGCAGTTCATAGGGTTTCATTGCGCTAGTGGTGGGCGGCTGAATTCCGCCCAATCTCTATCGTCTATCGTCATGAATGGGACTCAACATTTGGTTTAAAGCTCTACGTTAGCCCTAGCAGTAGACGTCGTGTTGAGTTAGATTTCAACTGCTCGCTCGAGATTGGTTCTGTGGTCTCCTATACTTGATTACCTATGTTTCATAGGCGAATAGCTAGATTCGAGGACCGGGGGAAAATGACCTACCTTGTTTCTCCTGCTAATTCATCGTCGATGGGCTGTCTTACTGTCTCTAATGTGTGTGATACGATTAAGGACTAATAGATAATCTCATATAACCACATTCCTGAAAGGGACTGAAACTTGTGTAGAAATTAATGTAATGTACCCCGAGGGTATCCGCTCCGAACTGGGAGGAGTCGAGGTTCGCTTGCGTTCTTGCGAATATTCCGACTGATAATGAGAGTTTTGATATTCATGGGTGACAGTCAAGACGTGTGAAGCGTGTGACTGTTCTGTGGGAGCTCTACCTTCTTCTCGACACTCGTTTATGACAACGAATTAACGGTTGAAGAGGGTTTTGTGTCGGGCTTGTGAGCAACGTCAGAAGCGTCTTGAGGATATTACCCAAAAGTACTACTAACTACCTAGGTGGGATGATGGACAAACTCACTAGCGGGAATGAAGGCCGATGCCCTTGCCCGACAACATCGTCGAAGCTCCCGCTGACTGATACGAGATACGAGTGATAGTGCACATGTCATGATGTACCTAGGTATTGAAACATGCCCCACCTCAGCCGGAACATTGAGCATACCTGCATCTCCAAGAACGCAAAGATGAGTAGCTAATTGAGTTTTCCCCTTTGAACACTTCTATAGCTTTTCGACAACTGTAATTCAATCGGGTAGTTCTTCTAGTTTTGGCGAGTATGCTGCTGGGTTCATTGATCACGGCGCGGGACACCGGCGCCTTCTATGCAATGTGGCATCGAGTTTGACTTCCTGGTCTGTGTTGTGCCACAAATCTCAGCGGACTCATCTATCTCACTCTCGCCAACAGAAGTATAGCAGATCATGGCCTAGCTAGTATCTCGTGGACCCAACATGACGGTTTGTCCTCTCTCGCAAGAGACCTGACACAGAGTTATATCGTCTACAACGTATACCCAATCGGCAGTCCAAAAGTGAGGATGACGCCGAGAACTACAATAAACACCGAATGGTGAAGGATACCAGACGAAGACTTCGGCTAGATATGACACTATCTCGGGACTAGTGGTTTATGCAAAGTGGTCAACAGTCACGAGGGAAAAGGCGGACATCGGAGGTTTCCTTTTCGCTCGGGGTTCACTCACCTTGTGTTGTATTGCACACGTGAAAATCGCCGACCCGCCGGCCCAAAATCATACGCTCGACATAACATCGAGACAGCATAAGCAGCGAAAATCACTACAGGCAATACTATGGTACTCAGTTTGAATAGGAAACAGCCGAAAATCGCCGTCATGCCGGAGATTTTCGGTCTCCGAATCCATAGCCGATCTAATGCTGCAGGGTCTCAGTATTTGTACGTGTACTAGGTAGGTACTGCATGTGAGTTCGCCGGGCACAATAGGTTTTGATCGGCCGCAAGGTTTGTCCGTCAGGACTTCTACAAGGTGCTACAACGTAGTAGGCAGACCAAAAAAAACAATCGGCCGAATTCGCTCTCTTGTGCGTGTGGGCATGCATGTATTGTCGCGGACCGGAGTAAATCTGAAAGCTTCCAAGGCCGATCGACAACCCCAAGTATACTATGTAAGCTGATGTTTCCTCTTTCGGACTTGGCCTAGTGCCATGCAGTGTACTTTCTAGGTACATACAGTAAGTTAAGCACTGCCTATATAGCTACGTAGCGTAGCATATCATAGCAGGTATTCTAAAGGTACCTATGTTAGTAGTTTGTGGTAGGAGGCTTTCTTGAAAAACCAAAGCAAAAACCCGGCCGCCGTCACTCACCGATTCTTTATTTATTTTTGTCTGCTTTTCCTCTCCTCTTTTTCGCCATTTGGGAATTCCAATTAATTCTAGAAGTCTTAGACTTTGATCATTTTCGACTAAAGCTACTTCTCATCTAGTGTCTCGAGTCCGCATCTATCACAAATACATACCTGACTTCCTATCTACTTATTTTTTTATTATTATTACTGGCCTACATTGGTGTGAGCGCGCTCCAACGAGAGGGGTAAATTGAATACATTTGTCGGTAGTGACACAAGCATCTCGTTAGACGACCGGGAAGCGAAGAAAAGTATAATCCCCAACCCGAAACGACCATCAACATGTCTGCCTCGCCAGAGTATCCCCGCGCAGGGAAGCGTCCTCGTAAGTCCTCGGATTTTCTTTCTGAATTCTTCTGCGTTAGCCTTCCTCGGCCCCTCTTCTCTCAGTCCTGCCAACCTACAACCTACGACCAACGACCAACTACTACCACCACGACCACCACCTACCTACCTACCTACCTACATAGGTATCTGACCTACCGGTAGGTAGTTGGTGTGAGCCTCTACGGCCGCTACCCCTCTTACCTAAGATACCTGAAGAGGCAAAAACCGAGTGATAATCATAACATGGTCGTTTTTGTTTCGTCTTAATGTTTTTCTTCCCCTTCATTTCGTGATTGCTACCGCTACCTACCCGGCCTATGCATTCATCGGCTACGCTACCTGCCTACCATCACGCCAGCTGCACTTGTCGTGCTCGGGTGGTCTAAGCTCACGAGGGGAGGATTACCTCTATGTAGCCTCGGTAGCTTAGCGTTTCAATCCTCTCTCCTTCTGCCTTCTTTGATCCTCCGGCAGATCCTTCTACATTTGCTTGCGCAGCATTCTTAACAATATGGCTGCAACCACAGGTACCCAGTCACTCCCGCCTCCCGCCCTCCCTCAGCTCGTCGCCGAACAAAATGTCCCCATCGCTGCGAGCGATAAGGACACCCAGAGGCTTATCGTTGTGCTCTCCAACGCCAGCCTCGAAACCTACAAGGCTTCCCATGGTGGTGGTGCCGGTCGCATGGGCATGCAGCGCGAGGACAAGTACTCCCTCCTCAATAGCGATGAACATATCGGTGTCATGCGCAAGATGAACCGTGATATCAGCGACGCGAGGCCCGACATTACGCATCAGGTGCGTGGTCCCGCCCCTATTGTTGCCCAACCAACATTTCTCTGTCCTCAAGTCTGCATTCAACATGCTGATGGCGACCAACTAACATAGTGCCTCCTGACTCTCCTCGACTCTCCCATAAACAAGGCTGGAAAGCTCCAAATATACATACATACCGCGAAGGGTGTCCTGATCGAGGTTTCGCCGACGGTGCGAATTCCGCGAACCTTCAAACGCTTCGCTGGTTTGATGGTTCAACTTCTCCACCGCTTGTCTATTCGGTCCACAAACTCGCAAGAGAAGCTATTACGTGTCATCCAAAACCCCATCACCGACCATCTACCGCCAAATTGTCGTAAGGTTACTCTTAGCTTTGACGAGCAGATCGTGCGACCGAGAGACTATATTCAAAACCTTAAGCCCAAGGAGAGCATTTGTGTTTTTGTTGGTGCCATGGCTAAAGGTTCCGACAACTTCGCCGATGAGTACGTAGACGAGAAGATCGCGATCAGTAACTACAGTCTGTCGGCTAGCGTTGCCTGCAGCAAGTTTTGCCACGCTGCTGAAGATGTTTGGGATATTATATAAGCCCGCTTCCGGATCCTCCGTGAGACATTAGTACATGTCTTCATAATGTGTGGGATGAATGGGCGGTGGTGCATATGAGGTTGCCATGAGCGGTCGACGGTCTCTGCAGGATCTGTCATACAACATTGCGGTGAATGCAGGCGTCCCTAGAGCTTGGGTCCACGAGTTTTTCTGTCTCTGTTTTTACAACCAAAACATCAGGCGTTCAACATGAGATCCAAGACGTTTTCACCGTCTCGGCGGGCCAATTCAACCTAGCCCGCCATTTTCCCTTCGTATTCTCTTGTCTTCTATTCTATAGTAGACCGTCGGGACACCCGCACCCATCCCCTCGTTCCTAAATCGGCGTTCTGATATGTACCGGCCCCAGGGTTTGACCTTGGTCCATAACTTACTATATTTTAGGAAGCAAGGCATGTACTTGGCCAGGTCTGCTGAGGATTATTGCTGTATCACCGAGGCTGATTAGACAGGTCGAGAGAGCTACGTATTCTCAGGTGGTAGTTTTGAGCAGAGACGGGTGTGAAACGGAGTACATCCCAGTCGAAGTTTGGGTCGGTAACTCGTGCATTGGGGGTGTGCATCCAACACATCATCTGCTTTGCTACTACGTACTATGGCTCAATTAACAGGGCTAAGTCTACCGTCTATCGTTATGAATACATGAGAAAAGAGACAAGAGGTGGCTCTTCTTGACGTTGGCGTTAGTTCGCCATGTCGTTGTCAATCAGAGCCTTCTGCAAGAATAGTCGATAGCGAAGAAAGGACATAGAATGAATCATGGATCCGATTTGTAACCATGCAGAACTCAGACTGGTCGCCCTGTGTTTCCTAATCGCTACCCCAGGACTGGCGGAGACAAGTGGGGGGATATGTCTGTTGTGTAAAGGGGAGCGTCACGGCGCAGCGTCCGGGCTCCACCTACAGACAATCGCTTGTGTCTTGCGGCCTACACGTGTAAAGCCCCACGGCCAGTCGAGGGGCGAGGGGTGAGTAGGTATCTAGCGTAGCGTAACGGAGAGGGGATGGTGAGGGTTTATATCGATCCAATATTCCCTCTAGTGCTCTGCCTATGCCACCAATGGTTCCCGGCTCGCCGGCCTCACTCTGCTCTGCGCGTCCTTTGGGCTGTGTTAGACGGGCTGCGTTGATTGGACCACGACAGGCCCACGTCTGGAATCCGCATTGCGGCTGTCTTTCTTTGGAGCAGTCTGCAGACTGTCAACCCCTACTATCCCGGTTGTGAGGTGGTGGCCTCACATCGCCTCGAATCGTGTGGGCAGTATGCAAGCACCATCTCGCTGGCCCCAAAGGGGACATGACATGCCCCAGTTCTAGAAGTAAGGCATCAATCAACGTGGCAGCCCCTCCGCTGCCAAGAGACCCATATGCCACTGGTCACCGGAGGGTTTGGAGACTTCACCCGTGACGATGGAGATTTCCGGAGGGCAGCAGATTGGTCCGATTGGTCTGAAGGAATGTCGGTCTAGCTGAATCCTCAAATGCAGACCGTTTCTTATACTTAGTCCAACATCATCAAAACATAACGTCTTGACATATCACGAGCTAGTTGTAACCTTGCCACCATCTCCTATTCGCTCTCGTATTATCTAGTTAATCGAGAAGTATCGGTACGTGGGTCCGTCTTCTGAGGAGTGCTTGATGGCACTTCAGCTAATATGGGAACAGGTAACGGGCCGCATCAATACCCGGGCTGAAGAACTCGTACCTGCCAAAGCTACCCAGCCTGCATCTATACCTGATAATAAGCTGCCTCGCCAATACCTGGTTCTGACTTGGCTAGCTATTTCTTTAGAGGTACTCCTGGATCCTTTAAGAGACGGTGTTGTACACTGTTGCTAATCTCATATTTGCTTAGAACACTTGACTTCCTTATTCCCTTCACCCTTCTTCCTTTCGTCAACTCGGAAGATTGAAAGCAAAGCTCATTGGCACACATTAAGGAAGACGCCGAACTCACTATCTTCACATCCGTCATTGTTGCCTCCTTGACCGGCAAGGACGCGGGAGTTATAATCTCAATTTCCAGGGCTTGTATAGTATAGCTAGCTCAGTAGAGTCTACCCCTGTCTCGGCTTATATATATCGGTCAAGTAGTCGCTCCATTACCCAGCACATTATATCTACATATCAACGACCTCACATTGTCGAAAAGAGGGGCATTGATACATCATCCAACCCACTACATTTTCTTCCAGATCGTTCACTACGCCGGTTGCATCCTCACTCGGCCCGCCCCAAATGCAAGCCCTACCGTACGTCCAAGTCAAGAATCTCCCTTCTTCGGCCTCCTTCTACTCGGCCGTCACTCAGCCCCTAGGCCTACGATTTACCTCTGCGAACTCATCCGCTATTGTTTTTGGCAACTCGGAGCCTATTTTCGAGGTCAAGACTGGCATCAGCGCACCCCGGCCGACACGTATAGTCCTCTCGGTCAGCTCGCCGTCCGCTGTGACCGCTTTTCACGCTGCCGCAAGGAGGGCTAACCCGAATGGTAACTCTAACATCCTCCTCAAGGAAGACGACGGGTTGAGCGGTGAAAGCCGAGCGAGCGCAACTGATCTCGAGGGCAACATTATGGAAATCGTCTACCTTCCCCCGGATCGTACAGGCTCTGCCGCGCGCCAGGCTACTCGAGTCCTTGAATGGAATTTGGACGTCGCCACCTCGACCATCAGTGCCACACGCTCCGTTGTTAGCTCAATTTCTCAATCACGACCTGGCCTAGCGACCATCATGCCGAGCACGGATGACGAAGCCTGTAGAATTATTCGACGGAGTTTCACTACATCTACTGTCGAATCCTCTCCACCCCAACAACAGGCCTCAAAAGGCCTCAGCACTGGTGCTACAGTAGGGACCGTGCTAGGTGCGGTTGCGGCAGGTGCCATAGGAGCCGGACTTGCATATGCTTTTATAAAGAAGGACCGCGAACGCGCTCCTCGCCAGGAGTTCGAGGCACCGCCCTTTCAACGTCGAGCAACGTACCCTGAGCCGCATCAGGACCACCAACCACGGTATGTCGAGTTAGAGAGGACCGTTGAGAAAATGAGGTATCCAGAGCAGTACCCCCCTAGACCAAACCAATGCCCACACCCTTCTTATACGACACGGCGTCCGGAAGCTGGTAGTCCACCTGTGGAAGTTGATGATCGGGCCAGTCGCCATAGCCCAAGTTCACGCACGCGGGACCGCTCCCCCCGGAAACCTTTGATGATCACTGAAACAGAGCACAACAGCAACGTCGGTTTGCAACTTCCCGAGCCACCTCGTCCCGCCACTGAAGTTGAGCCAGTCAGCCAGGCTGAAACTCGACACACCACGAACCCCAAATCTCAGCTTCATGCGGAATTATTCAAGCGACACCATCCAGTCGCTTCCAAAGCTCCGTCCAAGGCCCCCTCGCAGGCACCAGACGCTCGTAGCCATGTGTCATCACGATCAAGGCGCGGTGATGATGACCGGCGCAGCCATGCGGGCTCCAGGCATAGTACCGTGCGCCCGCCTCGCGACGATGCCAAAACATATGTTTCGGCACGCACCGATAAATCTGCTACTACGGTCCGGCCAGCTAAGACACAGTCCAAGGCACCTAGCCGCGCGGCGAGCTACGTATCAGCGCGCAATATTCCAACGCCACCGAAAGAGAGCGATTGGCAAGATCTCGTCGATGAAGATGACAAGGCTAGCGTGGCGCCAAGTGACAGTATTAGCTGTGTCGGGGAAGAACGACCCAGTAAGTACTTTGGCTTTCCTCTATTCTTACTACCAACAGCAGCAGTACAAGAAGAAGAGTGGAGAGATTCTATATGACCTGAGCTCGGAGTACACACATGTGTGGTTACGAGCTGTTTCTAACTTCATTTCTTCCTTCTAGAACCTCATGCTAGAGATATACCCTTCCTGCAGCGCCAAGAACGTATCATCATCCAGTAAACCGGTGCACGGGACTGGACATTTCCTTCTACTTAATTCTGCATCAGAACTTCGAACCTATATAGGTTCGTCTGACAGATTTTTCGCCACAGCCGCCATCTGTCAGTTTCATTTACGGCAGTATCGTCATCCGTTGATATCGGCGGATAACCAACTCGATAGACGGAACGATGAATCTCCTAGTTGAAAGACATAGACTTAGTGGGCACTCAGATAAGGGATGGAACAGAACCAGCGAGAGCCGCGTATCGCCGATGACAATTTTGCTAATATGACTCAACTTGACGACTGTTTGGATTTAATAGTTGAAAAGAGGTTGGAGATCTAGAGAGAACGTGAAAGTGTTATTCGGGCTTATATTATAATAATCAAACAACTGGAAATTGATATTTGGGATGGGAATGTTGGCCAGTTCTAGATTCTTTTTTCGACATCGTATTAGAAGTTACAAGGCGGGATATAGAAGAAACAAGACGCTGTATAGAAATGGTGCATATCAGAAACGGACAACCTTTGCCTTTCTTTTGTTTCGTCGACTGAGCAGAGCGCTTACTTTAGGTATCTTAGTCTGGATTTGAGGAAAACGGGGTGTCCAACGCGAAAGAGACGGCGAGGGGCCATGCGCATGCATATATATACGTGTGTGAAAATATGTGACACTGTGCCGATAATAAGAGATACTAACTTAATCCTTTAAGGGGAGATGTTTAGGGTTGAATTGATCTATTGTAGGTATTCGAATATTACTTAAAAGGAGTGTTATAACTTACGTGAATGCACATGTGACTGAGGTTTTTCACTACTGATTCCGATGGGAGTAAGCTTCTTGAGATACTAGGAGCCTGGAGAAAAGAGGTGTCTTATCATGCCATTGATACGTTCTCATACATGAAGGTTGGTTAGCCTTGAAGGAGTACCCAATCATAAATCTCAATGTCATTACGAGGAACTCATAACGATTCTTACAGCAGAATAAGAAACACTGGTTCTTCAAACGATGAGGGACCTGGTTGAAACTTGAGCTCCATGCTACCATACACATGCAGCCATGGTCCTCGATCACCCTTGACCACTCACTCTCTTAGTTAACTGGACCTCTCACACACACAAATATTTACTTACATATTAAGTTGTTCTCATATCTTAAAGTATAAGGGGTCACATATGCTCCCCAAGCGATTATTGGTAGCATTGGCATGGGCTAAGCGGTGTCCCAGCATCTTTGATTTTATATATAAGTATGGTAGTCAGTCTACGTAGTTATTGCACAAGGTATCATACTCCCGTACCAGGCCGGACTGTCCCGTAGAACAATCGCTGCTGCCTGATAGCATCCCGATCTTCCTAACTGGGTAACTTAACGAAGCAATGAAAAGGATGGAGTAGGGATGTCTGATATTGGTAAGCTACAGTAGACGTGACGTGCTCGCACTGAAGCGGTGAGAAATGATGGGCCAGATGGGCAGATGACGGGTTCGCTATTGTCCATGAGGTGGTCAGTAGAGCATTACGCAGCGGAAAATAGAACCAAATGGCTGCTCATAACAACATACGATGGCCCGCGATCCCAGTTCATACATATATCCAGAGCCGATCTCGAGGTAGGTATCAGTATGCTGTAGAGTATGTAGAAGAGAAGTAGGTAGGTACCTAAAGTAGGTACCTAGGTACTTACTGTAGCTCACTCCCCGAGTTCCCTTTCCCCCACCGCTTCTTTCGGCTACCCCTGTCAGCGCCCCTGTCTAGAACCAGTCCTAACAGTGCTAGCTTCCCCAACCTGCCCACTCGCCACCCACCCTCCTCCGCCGCCGCCTCGCCGCCTCGGTGGATCAGGCGATAAAGTTCAAACCACACCCAGGTTCCCAGCTCCCAGGTCAGACCTGGTGTTTCCAAGATATTTATTTGGTCCGGCACATACCAATTGGAATGGCTCTGCACACCACTGCCTTTTCACACTGAAGATACGTGGAACACTCATAGCTGGTAGGAGCTGGAGCTGCCGCTGCCGCTGGACCAGCCATGGCTCCCAGGACTTACCCGTCCATGTCCAGGAGAGAGATCGAGGGGCTCGTAGCCGATGGCCGCATGGTTTTCATTCTCGATCAGCATGTCATCAAGGCTGATGCATGGGCGCCATATCATCCTGGCGGTGATAAAGCCATTCGCCACATGATCGGACGGGATGCTACAGATGAAGTGACTGCGTGCGTCTCCCCCTCTCTTTGCAATTGCCGCTGCCGTTGCTCAACCCACCTTGCCTGTGACCCTCGCTGATACCGTTCTCGACTATGCTATATAGTCTCCATTCCCGTGAAGCGAGAGAGCAGATGAACCGGTACCGCATTGGAAAGTTTGAAGGCAGATGGTCCAACTTCACCCCGCCCATCCAGGGAGGCAAGTTTAGACGGCTATCCGAAACTGGCCCCGAGGGAAAGATCGACAACGACCTAGAATGTCCGACTACCTCTGCCGCCTCCACGGCCTCGTCGAGCGACTCGGAATCTCGGCCTCCTTCTCCCGTTTTTGACGTCAATGTGAAAGGAGCTCTTCGGAAGCGCCATACTCCAGTGACCTCCTCAAGCGCGGCATCAGTCTGTTCGATCTCGTCTGTTGAGTCGGAAGATAGAGGCATGTCCTTCCTGAACACTCTAACCCACGAGAAAATCGCCCTAGACTTGGACAAATACCCACCTATAGATTCTGCAACGCAAGACAACATCGTGACCAAATACCGGGAACTGCACCAGCGTGTCAAAGACCAAGGCCTCTACCAATGCAATTACCTGGATTATGCTGTCGAATGCTTTCGCTATTCGCTGCTTGCTGTTACCTCGTTTTTATTCCTTCGCTGGGGTTGGTATGCTACCAGCGCTGCATTCCTGGGGGCATTATGGCACCAGTTAGTCTTTACAGCTCATGACGCCGGTCATATGGGCATCACCCATGACTTCCACACCGATTCGGTCATTGGCATTATCATTGCCGACTTCTTGGGTGGTTTATCTCTGGGCTGGTGGAAAAAAAACCATAACGTTCACCATGTTGTAACGAACGCACCGGAACATGATCCAGACATCGAGCATATGCCATTCCTGGCTGTTTCTCACCGTCTTTTCCAGTCTTTGCGCTCTACATATTACGACCATGTAATGGAGTACGACGCCGTAGCCAAAGTGTTTCTCCGGATTCAACATTACGCTTATTATATCCTTCTCTCCTTTGGTCGCCTCAACCTCTACCGTCTCTCTTGGACCTATTTAATCCTTGGTCAAGGTCCCCGGAAAGGACCAGCCTGGTGGCACCGCCACTTGGAGATTGTGGGCCAACTATTCTTCTGGACTTGGTTCGGATATGGCATTCTGTACAAGACCCTCCCTACCAATTGGGATAGGTTTGTCTTCTTTCTGATTAGCCATGTCGTTCCCATGCCTGTACATGCCCAGATCTGCCTATCACACTTTGCGATGAGCACATCTGACCTAGGCCCACACGAGTCCTTTCCGCAAAAGATGCTTCGTACCACTATGGACATCGATTGTCCAGCTTGGTTAGACTTCTTCCATGGTGGGCTGCAGTTTCAAGTCATCCATCATCTGTTCCCTCGAATCCCGCGCCACAACCTTCGTCGGACCCAAAAACTGGTACAAGAATTTTGCAATGATGTTGGCATTCCTTATGCGCTATATGGCTTCGTAGATGGAAACAAGATGGTTGTTGGGACACTAGCTGAAGTATCAAGACAGGCTGCTATCTTGGCAAAGTGTCAGGAGGTTATCACTGCAGGCGGGGACCCTTTGCATGAGCATAGTCACTAATTTAGTGATATAGATGTGGCTTCTGCACATAGATGATTGCATTATTCAGAATTTTGCTTCTCATGCAAGCAACCCTACTCATGTCTGTTGTCATATATGACAACTCAGCTCTTAGTTCCTTAAGCATGTATTATTGGATAAGGTGTATCACCACGGGGATGAGCAACATTGTCCGATATGTTCATATGTGGGCAGTCAGAGAGTGTCGAGAAAGGGTTAGACCTGATGACACATGCTCCCTTACCTTTGTTAGGTCTATCTATACCTAGTACCTAGCGTGTATTCGAATCGAGAGGCGTGTACGTAGGTAGATCTATCTCATGGCGTACAAGATGCAAATGAGCATATAACGTGTTCCGCCCAATGTTACTAGCCTCACATGTAAAGCTATCGCATTAGAACTTGTGATGTCGCTAGAAATCTACATTTACATAATCCTTAATTATAACCACTTCTCAAATATAGAATGTATGGAAACAATGCTTCCGCAACCTCCTAGCACTAAACTGTTTTTGTACTTTCCCTTCTAGAAGTCGTTATCTATCTCATCACGCTCTACCGCAATAAGCAAATGATATATCGTATCCAGCAAGGTTTTTCTATTGGGGTGAACCTTGGCCTTCGCTTTGGGAAATCACTAGACTGTCAAACTTGTACTGATCCGGTAATTTTGTCTGCAAGGCTTTCAATGGTTCCAGAATGCTGGGTTGAAACTAGACGCACGCTCATCACATCACTCAAATGCATGTCTCCCATTGTATGTTGTTATAGACGTGCTAGGTATATTAATGTTGGCTGCATGTGGCCCTCCTTCGTCCTAATATGGAAGATAGTGAGGAGATCAACAAAATCATATAGATAAAAAAAAGATATAAAGAGAGGAAGAGCGCGCGCTGTGGGAGTAATCAAGGTGCTTGACTACTCGTCAGTCCTCTATGCCATTGCTACATTTCTCACATTAAAAACAGAACACAATCCTTTTTTGCGTCAAAGGCGAATGCAATTCGCATGAACTAGACGACTTCTCTTTGTCGTATGAAGCAGAAAAGTGGCCTTGTCCTTCGAGAATAAGATGCCACGCAACATGGATGAAAAGGCTTCCCAGCGTATCTTGAGAACCAGGGGTCGTGACGTGAGGATACTATCAACCTCTACGCAGTCTATCTCTCTAATAATCTTTAATACATAGGATCCTTTCTACAGAAGAGCTGCTATGGCTTCTCGAAA
Organism: Xylaria bambusicola; assembly: GCF_022495145.1. Lineage (NCBI taxonomy): Eukaryota > Fungi > Ascomycota > Sordariomycetes > Xylariales > Xylariaceae > Xylaria > Xylaria bambusicola. Next base: position 94,293 of record NW_025953568.1, read on the forward strand.
TAACAGTGGTGGGAAACAAGGGCAGCAAGGGGAGTCAGCTCAGGGACGGGAGCAGCAGGAAACCAAGAACAAGAACGATAAGACGTCAGAGTCGGAAAGTAGTCGTCAGTCGTGATTAATGTGAAGCAAGGGACACACTTGGCATAAGAACTAGAAAACCAGGGGGATGTTGGGCATGTCTGGAACTAGCTATGTATACACAGATGGAGCTACAGTACGAGACTTCATCACCAACAAGAAGTATGGCCGAAGTTTCTATTACTAGCTCTTTGATACTTCCAGGTGATACCATAACTCCCGCCTGGCCACTTACATGGCAGCAAGGGTGTGTATACGACCCAAATGTTCAACTGTTGGCTGCAAGTGTGATCGCGGGGGTGCCATGACCTGTAAGCGGGTGCTATCGAGTTAGGCGTAGGATCATATGACAAGAAGGAACCGGTTTCGACCTCCCGGGGCTATGTGCGATATAGACGGCATTCGACCGGTCGGCCCAGTTGTTCCAACTAGACTATAAAAGGCGTGCTCAACGGGGGAGCTGACGACAAAAGCAAAACATTGCGTCGTGATATACCCTGTAGTGTAGATCTACATTGTACATTACATATGAGGCTTTTTAAATTTTCTCTGCCGCTGCAAATAGAAATAAAACGAGGCATCTGGACTAAGCCAATGGCGGCAGGGTGAGAAGAGAATGTAATGCTGCATGTGGAACTCTGTGATAGCAAGACCCCGGTTTCTTCCAGGCCGCCGCCGACTTTGCATCAACCAAGACCAAACCTACGCGTTTGATCTCACTGCGGACTACGCATCAATGATAGATTGAAATGAACGGACTAGTAAACACTGATGTCGCATGGTCTTCCCAGCCCTCAGCTTGCTCTCACACCACATCATGATATCTCCACCCAGTTCATGGATAAGTGATACACACCGAGATTGGTGGCATTATTCGGGAGAAGATGCGAGGTCAAGCCTTTGATCATAGAATGCAACCTCATGCTGACGGTAGGCCCAAAGGTTCTTTAGATGCGTGGCTGGTGATCTTGCACCTTTATATACCACTCCTGTCACATTTCAAGAGTGTCGCTCGGTGTAGTTATAGACCGAGCAATAGACTCTCTCATATGCGCACACCTCCAGCCTGGTATATTCATATTGAATTTCTTGGATAGGCAATAGAATACACATGAATATATTCCTTTTCACAGAAGGAGCTTAGCTGAGTTTAGGTTAGCTGTCTGCGATCAAGGACATGCCTTCTCTTGTGTTGAGAGACTTTTCGACGAGCAAGACCCTTTCGTCACGACAAACTTACTGATCTATCTAATTAATCAAAATCGACCTAACAGTACTAACAGGTTTCACTCATGATCCCATTTGCTAAATGTATACGGAGCTTTGTGATATAGTCTGGCATCCTCCTCCGCTAATATAATATCATCATAACGTGGTTGTTGAAATCGAGGATTTTTAGCGATACTCTACCATCTATATCAGGTTGTGATAGTGATATATATCTTTACGGTCATCTCACTGCTCAAACTAGGTGAGCCGTCAAGGAAGATCACAGGAAAGAAGCGCACGCGGATAAAGAAGTGAGGTTAAGCATGGATTATACCCACATAACCTCGGCTGTTAATATCTTAGTAAACATGAAGCTATCTAGGTTATACACTTTCGTCCCGTATTGCATGTAACTTCACTACTATACTAGATGGGTTCGAGAATTGAGCAACACCAGTGTCACAGAGGCTGTACCTGTAGGTACTCATATATGTATATCTGATGCTTACGTATACCATCTACTTACAATACCATGGGCGTAGGTATTGGCACGGATCAATGCTGACAAATCTCATTGCAGCCCAATCTTAGCATGCGCCTACTTACTTATCCTACTTTCATCTCGAAGTTGAGGTTGTTCCCGTGAAATGCAGCGGACAAGAACCCCCATGAACGTTCAGGCAAGCACCCTGACTTGTCGTGTCTTCAATGGGTTCGTAGGTCTGAGGCAAACAAGACAACATTCGCTCATGTTCTGGTAGCGAAACTCTAGGAAAAGTGTGGTAGTGAGAGAACCTGGTAGGTGGTGACGAAGTTACTGCAAGCTAAGCATGAGTAGACGAGGGCTGGGCTCTCTGTCCTTCTGGGAGCATCGCAGAACTTGGGGCAAGCCGGATCATTGCTCGATGGTTGCTGCTTGACTTTGCGATGCCCGCCTAAAGCAGGTTTGCTCTTATGTGGCGACACAACAAGTGCACGGCACCGCGGCAATCGCACGACCTTACGGCGGCGTCCAACACGCAGCTCTCACGAGTGCTCGTAACAGCTACATCATGAAGGTAGCCTCGAGATTATCTGGGCAGCCTTGGGTAAGTTTGTTGGTAGTACTGGATTCACATGTTGGCCTAGTCGCCCGGTATCTTGATTTTCTCCGTGGACGGCGCGATTTCTTTGACGCATATCTACGTATACCTGTTTAAATATCTAAGTAAAACTTCTTCATATGCCTATCTAGGTTTCTTAATGTAGATAAGATAGCCTTTGGTATGGTTAGGTAATTCCTTACCTGAATTGAACATTCAAGGTTGTGGTATCACGGGCTGGCAGAGGCAGGACCTATCACTCAGTGGGAGGGCCACTGCGCTGTACTCCCTACTGCCCCGCCCCTTCTGTCCCCCCCCCCCCAGTTGCCTTTTAGTGCGTGCTCTCTCATCCATCATTCACCCTATATCTAGGTACCTATCTATCTTGATCCCGTAGTCTTGCGTTCACATATCACCACCGCTTCAATCTCAGTGTATCAACCTACTGTCTGTGCTTGGCACCTTATTTACATATCAGATCAGATCAGTTCACTTAGAAAATACAAGATATACCCAGCTATCCAGCTCAAGCCAGGGCCCTGTTTGTCGAAATAGCGTTTCGTACGAGATTCTCTCTTCCTGCCAGCGGCAGTGGTGGCTAGGATTTCCAGTCACTGTCTCTGCCGCGGCGACGAGAACGTCCGCCTCCCTCTCCCCAGCTGCATTTTGCAGTTCCCGTGGAGAACTAAGGCTAAGTGTTCTATTTCTAGGTGGTTCAGCTTATTCTGAGAGCTCAACCAAGAAGTCGGCCATGGACGCCCACATAGCCCGCCTTCTCAATGATAAGCTCTATGAAAAGCGGAAGACTGGCGCTCTCGAGTATGTATCTGACCACCCACTCATTTCGTCATACTTAGCCTCGAGCTGACCCCGTTGATGAGGCTTGAGCGATCTATCCGTGAGCAGATCGTCGCAAAGGACTATAGCAAGGTCCAGAGTATCATCCAGCAGCTGTGTGACGAATATGCATACGCCGTACACCAACCACATGCGAGGAACGGTGGCCTTATAGGCTTGGCCGCGGCAGCTATCGCCCTCGGTCCAGTACGCCACAACCACCTTTCCTGTACCCTGGCCCCGGCACCTACGCTGTTTTTGCTAACCCCGCCGTCGTAGGAGCTCCCCAGATATCTAGAGACAATTGTGCCCCCTGTACTCGCTTGCTTCACCGACCAGGATGCTCGTGTTCGCTATTATGCATGCGAGTCTATGTATAACATCGCAAAGGTTGCTAAAGGAGAAATACTACGATATTTTAACCACATATTTGACGCCCTATGCAAGGTACATATATGATGACTCCCCTTGACCTCCCTCGATTAGTGTTTATTCACTGATATGGTGGTACGTGTGTAGCTAGGCGCCGACTCGGAGCTATCTGTTAAAAATGGCGCGGAGCTTCTCGATCGCCTCATCAAAGACATAGTCTCCGAATCTGCTGCTACATACGTGTCAGTGTTGGAGTCCGCCGATGAGAAGGACTCGGATACCCAGGACGCCCAAAATATCTCCAGCCTTCCGACTGCCTTTTCCCTGCCTAGATTTATTCCCTTGCTGAAAGAGCGTATATGGGTCATCAATCCATTCACTCGTACATTCCTTGTAGGCTGGATTACTCTCCTCGATTCCATTCCTGATCTTGAACTTGTGACATATTTGCCAGAATTCTTGGGCGGTCTGCTCAAATTTCTTAGCGGCAACAACGCGGATGTTCGAGTTGCGACACAGAGCTGTTTAGATAAGTTCCTGAACGAAATTAATAGAATTGCTCGGGTGAAGAAAGGCATCGCCGAGAGTAAACAGTCCAAAGGGGATGGGAAGCGGAAAAGGGAAGACTCCATCGAAAGCGGAAGCGCGCGAGTGGCTCCCGAGGATGTCGAAGCAGAAGGCTCCATCACAGCTATAGACGATGCTGACGAAGATGTGAGTAGTGAAGATGATTGGATACCGGGACAAGATGTTCAGGTCAACTACAAGGCGATTCTCGAAATCCTAACTGCAACTTTAGATTCGCATCTGGGTGAGTACACCGACCTACCGGCGGATAAGGAAGAAGTTATGTATCTGACATATAACGTAGAGGAGGATGGCCTGCTGGAGAGTTTGCGGTGGATAGTCTCATTTCTAGATATCTGCCCTGAGGAGGTGCTACCTTTCACGCCCAAAATCCTGGCTCACCTGCTGCCGGCCATGGCTAGCGGTGTAGAGCCCATACGCCAGGCCGCAGGGCGGGTCAATACTTCACTCATGGAATATGTGGTTTCCCTAACCGACGAGTCTGACGCGTCACCCAGCCAGCCGCCATCGCGGTTACCAACGTCTCTCCCCGCTGACCGTACCGAGGGCACGACTAGTGCACGAGCCTCTCTTTCTAGTTCACGGGAGGTTGACGTACAAAGTCCGACACCAGCAAACCACCCCAGAACACCGACACCAGCCGGATCTGTTGTGAATCCACAACCTGATTTGGATTACGCAGCTGCCGTACAATCACTGACCTTGTTATTTCTCAATGACCACGAGGCTACGCGCGTCGCGGCATTGACATGGCTCATCATGCTACACCGCAAGGCACCACGCAAAATTGTTGCCTTCAATGATGGTACATTTCCTGCTCTGTTGAAAACCCTGTCGGATCCATCCGACGCTGTCGTGAAAAAGGATTTGCAACTTCTGTCACAGATATCTAGGAATAGCGAAGATGACTATTTCTCCAACTTCATGGTCAATCTCTTACAGCTTTTCTCTACTGATCGAAAGTTGTTGGAGTTGCGAGGCAATCTGATTATCAGACAACTTTGTACCAACCTTAGCCCAGAGCGTATATATCGTACGCTAGCAGAGACAATTGAGAAAGAAGAAGACCTTGAGTTTGCTAGCATAATGGTTCAGAATCTCAACAATAATCTCATCACTGCGCCGGAACTTGCCGACCTTCGCAAACGACTTAGAAACCTGGAGACCAAGGTGACACGGGCCCCGAAAAAAAGTACGTCTCATGTTAGGATGGCGAGCTAACAACATCGCAGGATGGACAGATGTTCTTCGTTGCTCTGTTTCGGTCCTGGTGTTATAACGCCGTGGCCACGTTCTCTCTGTGCCTGCTTGCGCAAGCATACGAGGCTGCATACAACCTGCTCCAAATATTGTAAGATCACAGCCAAAGCTACAAAAGAGGAGTATTGCTCATGAATTACAGTGCGGAACTCGAAATGACTGTCAATATTCTCATCCAAATCGACAAACTCGTCCAGTTGATCGAGTCTCCCGTGTTCACATGTTAGTATCGGCATGATAGTGATTCTGTTTCATCTCCAGCCATTTCATGCTAACTATGTCGTACGATAGATCTTCGTCTACAGCTTCTTGAGCCCGAAAAATATCCTTATCTATATAAGTGTCTATATGGACTACTCATGCTTCTACCACAATCCTCTGCCTTTGCCGCGCTCAAGAATAGACTCAATAGTGTTAGCACCATCGGATTCCTGCACACTGGCCCACGACCGTATGTATCTTTACCCAGTACTCCTATTATTGCTAGGCCCACCATCACTCCAAAACATACGCTCACTTCTCTCATTCATGCCGACACCACCGTCCCTCCAAAACATCTGCCCACTACCCCGGACCCTTTTCATTGCAAATTCAATTTTCCCACTAGAACCCCTAGCAGTAGCCAGCATCCACACCTTCGACAAGGTCAGGTAGCGAAGGCTGCTGCCACCTTTGAGAGCCAACCCCTTCAACGTAGAATTCATGACACTCACTTTTGTCCCACTAGTCCTGTCTCCACCCCCAGTACATCTGGCTATGATCGGCCGAATAGGTTAGGTAAAGGCCGCGAAGATGGTATCATTCGCTGGGATCAGCTCCTCGAGAAATTCAAGAGCGTGCAAGAAAGAGCAAGACGAGCTCAGCGGTCGGTGGGTGGAAGAAATTTCGATGACAGATCAGACTTGAACGAGTTGCGAATTAGCGACAGCGCAGGGGCCAAGGAAACGGCGCGTCCTCCTACCGTTACAGGACCACCTGTACCACAGAAAGATGCTACTACGACGGCGGCGCCACCTAGACGTATCGGCCTAGGGAGACAGTTTGGTAGACTAGGGGCAACAGTAGCGGGCCGCGGGAAGCGACAGCCATAGCGTTAACTGGGGCTGACCTCGGTTTGTGGTTGGTAAGGGAGGGATCGAGGAAGATTGCGTGGTTTGGCTACCCTTACATGTACAAAAGCGACGAAGAGTTATTTGTCATGCGACATCATTGGAACATCACGTAGAACACAGCGAAGATACCCAGGTATAGCGCATAAAACCAGGGGGTATCTTATTCACACTAATAAAGACTTGTTTCTGCCTTGCTCATGCTCGTCATTCATCTTCTACTTTAAGCTCATGCCCAGCTAGATTCTTCGCGAAGCCCGGACCTTGACTGGACTCTCGCGCTCAACTAGCATCTCAAAGTTGGCGTCTCGTCGCTCGGTCGCCTCACGGAGCTGAGTGCGGAGGTTTTCCAGCTCAACCCTCGCGGCCTCAATATCGGGCGGTAGACCGGCGAAGGCCTTGACCTGGGCGTCGAGGTCTTTTTTCTTGACAAGGAGGTCCAAGTACGCCTCCTCGTCCAGCCTGACCTCCTCGACGGTCAAAGCGGGTATGGCGACCTTCTTCTCCAAGGCCTCGACGCAGCGGCGCAACTCGGGGAGCCTGGCAGCCATGTCCTCGACGGCGTGCGGGAGGGCGTCCGAGTCTGCTGCGGCGGCGGCGGCGGCGGGAAGCTGATACTGAGGGCCATGGCGCAGGTCTTCGAGAAACGCCTGCAGACGCGCCGACTCGTCGTCCAGGTACGCCTGCAGGAGCCCCACGCGGTGTAGCAGGTGGGACGTCTCGTGGGCCGCGCCCTGCAGGTCGACGAAGACGCGGCAGAGGTTGGACGAGCTCGGGTCCGCGGCGGCGTTGAGACATAGCGAGACGTCGGCCAGTGCGTCTAGGGCTGTCTGTCCGTCCTTGGATAGTCCCGCGTCGAGGGCCTGGAGGAGATCTTCGGCCAAGAGGTCCCCGTGGATCGGTACCACGGCACCACTGCTACTAGCATTGTCGCTGCTCTGACGTCGACGGCGGCTGTCTTTCTCCTGCTCTGCGGCGCGCACTTCATCTAGGGCGGCGGACTCGAGACGCGCGAGCCGGTGGCGCTCCTCGTCTGCTTCTTCGTTGGCGGCTATAAGAGAGAGCAGGACCTCGAGGGTCTCTGGGTTTCGCTCGAATGACGGTGGCGAGGTGGAAGATAATGAGGCAGCGGCGGCTTTGGAGAGATGGGTCCATTGGCGGCGGAGCCAGGCGTCTACGTAGGCCCAGTCTTTGGCTGTCGATGCTGCTGCGCGGGCTATCGAGGGGGAGAATATGGCTGCTTGGGGAGCTAGGTGGGACATTGTGTGCTCTCTCTCTCTCTCTCTCTCTCTCTCTCTCTCTCCATCTATCTCCTTCCCTCTTTTCGTCTTTGATTGTTCTCTCCTCTCTATGTACGTGGCTATTAGCGAGTGGTTGTTGGGCCACGGCTGCTCATTATATTTTTTTTCTTTCAATATGCAGTGATTGTCGCAAAAGTATGTGTGGTTTCGTAGCGAGCTTGAGGAAGGTGTACAGAGGTTACAATGGTTCATGACATTAGTTGGCTACCTATATTATCTACTGCAGATAGTGGGGTATAGTAGAGAGGCCGGCGGTGAGAACACGCAGGTTTGTTTATATTTACATAGCTACTCTGTATACATACAATAGTCACTGTCTGCCTATATTCAGCTAGACAACCAATGGCTACGGGGGTGATGATGATGGTGATGCATGTAGAATGTGCGCAGAGTTAATCTTTTGATCGATAACTAGGTTTATATTCAGTCCATCAAGATATATCGCATGTACCTAGGAATCCCTTTGTACCTATTTTCTTTTGAGCCTCAAGAATCAATCACAAGCCGATTCTCGTCGCGGTAATGAGCGACCCACAATAGACATCGAGTCCGCCGAAAACGTGGGGTAAAAGCCAAGCGCCCAAGCTAGGTCAGACTACCTAGGTGTACAGAATACTTGGTTAAAATAAATACCTACATATATGTAGAGAGCTCTGTAGGTAGGCGTGGCATAACATGTACCTACGTCATATACCTATCTACGGTATCATATATCATCGGCTCTGTGGGAGGTGTCATCAAGCCCCCTGGTCTACATGGACATCTCACTCTACCTACATGTTGACATAGGTACCTATGTAGAATACCGCCTCTAGCGTACCTACGCCAGCAAATGTAATACACAGCATTATGGATTGTAAAGTACTTACTTATCTCAGTAACTTAGGGTTTCACTGAAAGTTCGAACCAAGATCAAGATCAAGATTACGTATCTCCGGTAGGCACCTCCTCGAGTGTCTACAAAGTCTCGGTATGTATATCAGTGGGGCAAGAACATGCATGTGTCGATAACAAGTACATACCAGATACCTACCAGATACATACCCAGCCTGAAGTGGCCAGCTGGTCAATGCAACCTTGTGCCGGGTTGCGTTACGCAGATACCTCTGTCACATGCTACTTGCCCACCCATTCCCGTGTACTTTCCTACCACTTTTACTTCTCCGTTCCCAGTCTTCTTCCAGGCCACGTTGATACCTTCAAGGTTACCTCTTCCATTGTCCCACCTATTATTATAGACCTCCCGACGCCCAGTTTTCTTTTCTTAATCATCTGCTGTCCTGTTCGCATAATTCCAACGCTACGCAGGGCACATCAAACATCGCCGCGCCGCGCCGTGGCTGTCCACGCATTTGATCCGTCCCGTTGTTCTTGGTTAGCTGTCGTTGCATCGCTCTCCCGACATGATTGTTCCTCTATCGAGGCTGGCCTTTGCCGCCGGCCTTTTGTCGACATCGAGCCTTGTGAATGCCCTGTCGCCCTCCGACATTCCCTCCGACACGCCCATAACCTCCCTCCTGTCGTCCGCCCAGACGCACATGGCCAAGGGCGAGACTATCGAAGCCCTCATGTACTATGATGCTGCCATCGCTAGAGACCCCTCCGACTACCTGACCTTCTTCAAACGCGCCACCACCTATCTCTCCATCGGCCGCACATCGCAGGCTACCTCCGACTTCAATAAAGTTCTAGAACTGCGACCCGGCTTTGAGGGCGCACACCTGCAGCTCGGAAAGCTTAAGGCGAAAGCTGCCGATTGGGACGGTGCCAAGGAGCAGTACTTGCTGGCGAAGCACAGTGCAGACTCTCCCGAGTTCCAGCAGCTGCTCGAGGCACAGGGTGCTGCCAAATTGGCCGAGGATGCTGCCACTGCTGGAAACTGGGAGGAGTGCGTGGCTCACGCCGGAAATGCCATCTTCGTGGCCAATCGAGCTCCCCAACTTCGAGAGCTGCGCGTAAGGTGTCGCTTAGAGCGAGGCGAGGTTGAGGAGGGCATGAGCGACATGCAGCACATTCTACAGATGCGCCCTGGTGATACCAAACCCCATCTCAAGATTTCGGCCACGACTTTCTACGGTCTTGGTGATATGAACCAGGGATTGGCACAGATCAGAAAGTGCCTTCACTCCGATCCTGACTCAAAAGCTTGCAAGAAGTTGATGAAGCAGGAGAAGAGCGTGGAGAAGACGTGGGCTAAAGTGAACAAGTCGCTGGAGAAGAAGCAGCCCATGACGGCTGTCAAGTTTTTAGTTCCTTCGAATGAAGAGAAAGGGCTAATTGATGAGCTCAAAGAACAAGTTGCGGAGTTGAAAAAGGACGGTATAATTCCAGAAAAGGCCCCGAACGCTTTATTGACACAATTTGTTGAGGCCGCCTGCCAAGCTTATTATGAGGCGAGTATCTATCTGGTTCCTCAGTATAGTGACAAAACAACTGACTCTCAAATCTCTAGGCCAATGGCAAGAAAGCAAGCACATATTGTCCTGAAGCCTTACAATTAGATGAGAACTCAATATATGGTCTATTATATAAGGCAAAGACACAGCTAGATGCTGAAGACTTCGAGCCTTGTATAGCGACGCTGAAGAAAGCGTCCGAAGTCAGACCAGACAAGAACAACATCATCAATCCGTTGATGCAAAAGGCCCAGGTGGCGCTAAAGCGCAGCAAGACGAAGGACTACTACAAAGTACTCGGGGTGCCGCACGACGCCGACGAACGCCAGATCAAGTCAGCATACCGCAAGGCATCGAAAATACACCACCCAGACAAGGCCATCAAGCAGGGCCTGAGCAAGGAAGAGGCCGAAAAGAAGATGGCTAGCATTAACGAGGCGTATGAGGTGCTCAGCAACCCGGAGCTCCGCGCGCGCTTCGACCGCGGCGACGACCCAAACTCCCACGAGCAGCAGAACCCCTTCCAGGGCAGCCCCTTTGGCGGCGGTCACCCTTTCATGTTCCAGCAGGGCGGCCAGCAGTTCCAGTTTAAGTTTGGGTCTGGCGGGGGCGGTGGCGGTGGAGGGTTCCCCCACGGCTTCCCGTTTTAGAGTATTTATATATAATAACAAATGTAATACAAGAAAAATTCAAGAGAGCTACCGTTAATTGTATTTGTTTTTTTCTTCTCTTCATTCTAGGATCAGTAGTTAATAGGATTTGACTTACTTGAAATGGGTTTGATTCCCCGGGATACCCCCTGGTTGTGTACTTACTATGGCGATACCGGTATGATATGTAGACATACGTTTCCACAAATGGAAGAAATACAAAGCAAAACTCACTCATCCGCAATACGCAAGTGTGTATTACAAATCAGTAATATTCAGACTGGATTGATACACATGCATGGACCTTCGCCTAATCACTCTTGATATAACACACAAAGCCACAGAAAAAACAGACGTAGTAGAATCAGCGATGACGGGGATAAGACAACAGCAATCCTGTTAAGTTTAAGTTTTTTTTTTGTCGTGAGGGGCTCTATATGTACAATAATTCGTCCATGCAAGATATTCGGATTGAAGAGAAAAAGGTTTCCCATCCACCGTTGTCAACACCCAAAAACCAATTGGCCAGCCCATCATCTGGCCAACCAGACAGATGTCAAACGGTCCATTTCTATCGTCGGCGCCAAAAATAAGATATTTTCCGCAGTTGACAAAATAGTCACAAGACCGAGACAGAGAGATGGGGGGGAAGGGGGTTAGCAAAGTGTTCTCGTCTTGATCTCTGAGATTCAGGGTTTCTATCCATGTCCTCTACCTCACGGCGATCCGCGAAAGTAGATTGTGTCTTCAACAAGTCGTCCAGTTGAAAGACTCGCCAGGAATACTGATGGTTGAGGTTTTTTTATGTACAAAGTCAGGATCTCAGGAGGTTTTGAGGTGTTTACATGAAGAATTCAAAGGCCATTGTCCTCGCTTTTTTCATGTTCTTAACACGGACATTATTAGCATAAGTCCGGGTGGACCGGATTGTTGGGGTTATGGCTAATCCTTCGGAATTACCAGGATCCTAAACCAACCCCCCGACTCTCGGAGATTTCCCGAGTAAGGCTCGGACATGGGATTCCGATATTGAGTGAGTTTGTCAGTTGTCGGCTGTATTGTTCGGCTCCACTGATAGGGCCGGCCCTTCGGCGTAAGTAGTCGGTCGGACTTCGCAGTTGTAATTCAAATCTCACTTGGCGTTGAAATCCCAGGACAAGGCTAATTGCCCGTAGTGTATCACGCAGTCGTGTTTGTGCGAATAAAGTATGCCCTGGTAGATTAGTTGTTAGCTAGAACAGGCCAATCAAAGAAAATACGGATTTTCCGCCCCCGCCAGGTTCAGAAGCTAGGGACCTATGCTTACTTGGACGCCTCGTATGCTGACCAGCATATCGCGGTGCTTGGCATTGTTGTGACCACCCTCGGCCGAACACCCTTGAAGAAGCCGCGCATCCCTTCCCTTTGGTACAACAACTTGCAGCCTGCTACGAAACCATTTACAGACCTAAGTTCATGGTCGGTGGCTGTCCCTCGCGTCTGCAACATTGTCTTGATGACATCCATGGGCGTGGTTAAGGCAGCGGCAAACCCTCCAGCCACCGCGCCGGCCGTACAATGCGTGAATGGATCGTACGCTTTGTTAGGATTCATGGCAGTTGATATAGATTCGTAGGCGAGGAATTGGAGGGCGGTGAAAGGAACTGTCATGGATAAGGTAGTCGGATAGGAGATATAGAAGGCAGAAAGACCTTCAGTTTTATAAACATATTTCGCACAGTCGGTCATAGAACGATACATTTTGCTCGAGTTCTGTATTTGCATCCGTTGCTTGATGACTGCGATGGCAAATTAGAAGGAGTGCGAGCTGTGGTGAGTCTGATCAACATACCGTCAAAAGGGTTCATCAGCGCATCGCTCGCAATAGTCGCACAAGCTCCGCTCGTAGCTGGGGAGAAGGCATAAGCATTAATGGTTCTTTTCCGTTAGAAGGAGAGTGTAGCATACCAGCTGCTAGGGGATGATGTGTGCCAGTCTTGTTGCCACCCATTAAATGCTTGACAGCCTCGTAAGTAGCGAAGTAGACGGCGTGTGCAGGGCCTAATCAGAATGATTTCCTGTTAGCAGACAGTCGGGAATATAGAATGAATAGTGATGATATCGATGGTTCTATCACATACCAGCTCCTACAACAACGCTCGACATGCCTCTCCACAGGTTCATAAAGCCTTCGCCACTAGCAATGCGCATCGTACTCTGAATCATACCCTTGTAGACCGTGCCAGCTGAAGGGTTGATGATTTGCATTCGTGTCTGCGCATTCATTTCATATCAGCTCCTGGACAGGAAAAGGTGATAGAGGCTGTTTGCTATAGAGAACTCGTACCTTGATAGCATCGATAGGGTACATAACAGTGTGTTCCTGAGTAGATGTGAGCTCACGAGCAAACTACAGCCCGATAGCTGGGCAAATGGACGTTCATCATACCGCTATGCCGGCAAAAGCGCCAGCGGCCATGTTCTGGACAAGGGAGAAGTTGGGCGGTAGCGCTTCATAGCTACCAAGGAAGACAAAGTTAGCTAGTTGATCAGTCTATGCGCCGGTGCACATAGAACGAGAGGGGCGCGGGGATGGTGTCAATGGGGACATACTCGTAGTCCTCGACCGGCTGGGCAGTGGGCTGGGCCATTTTGGCCACAGCTGTCGGGCCCTCGCCGAAGGTCTGGGGTTGAAGCGCCAGGGTTGCGTTGGGGGGAAGGAAGGGCGTCGTCGCCGAGAATGCGGGAGCCGGTATCAACTACCCTCGTAGACTCGGAGGTAACCAAGCAATTGGTCAATGCTAGAGGACGCCGAAGATGCCAACCTTGGAGCTCGAGCAGCCCGCGATGAGTGTAAAATATTCTGAATATATTCGAGGTGGGGAAGACTGCTAGGGATGAGGCGGAGGAGGTGGACAAGGGATCGTCGACGTCAGATGGGGCCTGCTAGCTAGAAAATGTCGCGGTACTGCGTGGACTCGTGGATTCGAGTATGATGGGATTCGGAGGTTGCGTAGAGTGAGGCTTCAGAGACTGCGGCTTTCTGCGTTCAACGGCAATGATGACGGGCGCGGGAATATCTCGCCGACTTGACTACGTCGTGGGTAAGGCAAGCCGGGATGGATGCACGCAGTTAGAGATACCTAGGTCTTTGATTAATTGGATTTCATCTGATAACTTTTTGGCGCTACGTACTATTATGGCATAGCGCGCACCTAGTCACGGCGCTGTCACTGGCGGTGCTTCTCCTCGGACCTCCACTGGTACGGTTCTGTCACGAGAGTTGTTACCCACTTATTAACAGGTACCTACCTAGTTACAGTACGCAGCCTCCCAAAACAGAAGCCTGTGCGCCGGTAACAATTGTATTACCTCTCCCGCCGGTATCGCAGCTAGCAGGGGCGGACACGCTACCGCACTGTCCGCATCCGCACACCCGCACCTCTCCCACAGTACTCAAAATGGTACAGTACGAAGTACCTACCTACGTAGTAGGTTTCTGCTTAGGTAACCAGCTTGCCTCGGTCTCGGGCAGTAACCACGGATCTCGGCCGATAGAGACCTCACCACTTGGGTGTCCGTGACATTAAAAGGTTGAACGGGTTTAGAGTTTCGTCTCTGGATGTGGACAAATTGCCTACGTGACTCTTTATACAGCATCTGAGCAGGCCATCCGATAGTACAAAAACGACCCAAGAAAGGAAAACAAACCATGTACGGCATTCATGTTCAATCAGTACTAGTCCTCTGAACGTCTAATGCTTGGTGTGGAATAATGCGTAGTGGTATCACAAAATGCCAGAAACACTGCCTTGAACGCCAATGACCCATGCCTAGTAATCCCCGCCCGCCAGCCATGCAAAAACCCGGGTGCTGGGAATCGGTCTCTTCTAGTGCTCACATCACGCCTCTGTGGTTCATATGAGCCTGTTGGAATTGCTTCAACATTGTAACAACCCCGGGTCCATCGCCCTCTTCGCTCACGCCGCTAGCCTCCCTACTCAGTCCTTTGTTAGGCGAGCCTTCCCATGTTGATTCGCCTAGACGGGCAATGCTTTCCTCGATCTCACCGTCATCCGTATAGGCCGTCGGCTGCCGGTGCAACGTGGCCCCGCTAATAACCCTATCTTCTGTTGGTTCCTCAGCGATACCTCTATCCCCCTGATACGGACCCCGCTGAGCGCGTGGCTTTGGAGGTGTTCGTCCGACAACTACCGAAGATGAAGGTTGGTTATGCGGATCTAGCAACATCGATGCCATTGGAGACGGCGCTACAGCCGGTCTATTTCTTGGTGTTCTCCCAGGGTGCTGGGAACCTGGAGGCCCCCGTGTTCTCGGTGCATCATTTCGCCCCATGCGAGATGCTCGCATGTCTGCAGCTAATGTTGGCGAAGTCAGGCCTGGGAAAGCCGGCGGTGGGTGGAACTGGTGCCTTCCACCTGGCCCAAGTGGGTGGGCCCCTGGGAGTCCACTTCGAGGATTGTAGACATAGTTGTCCAAAAATCCATGCATAGAAGCTTGCATCTTGCCATGTTTTGTCGCATAGTAATCCTCACGGGCATCGGGGACGTTATTCTGCTGGGGGCGTGTGCCGCGTGCATCCCTCTGGAAATCGAAGACGGCGAACGAACACACATAACCAAGGCCATCAACATGGACTGTGAACTCGCGGAAGAAGTCCACGATCTGATCACTGCATTTTGGCAAAGACAGAAAAAGTATCACAGGGGTCACCAGAACGCCGAGGATCTCTTCGAGAAAGATGACGATTCTGGGCTTATAGAGTTCAGCAAATTCAGTCTTGACATCGAAACTGTGCAGCCGACCCCTCCAGTGGTCTGGTTCGTAATGCGTCCAGTCGATAACACTCTTCATAGCATATTCTGGGTCAAAAACATCGGTTTCCTCCGAGATCATGCCTCGAGCGACTGCCCATATAGTTGTCAGGATGGCGACGAAGGCAAAGGCATTCATTCCAGGAAAAATCTCAAAGTCTACAAACATCTCGGGGTCTGAGAAGCCGACAATAGCAATGACAGCTATCAGAGCGCCCGCAAAGAATTGGACTGTCCGAGCCGCTGACTCTGTTTTCTTCTTAGGGAATTGGTCCATGTAGTGCTTGGCATATGGATATGACATGTTCAAGCGATCTTCAAACAGATGAGGCAGCTCATTAAACTCTCGAAATTTCCATCTCGCGAGAGGTGTATATTGCCGAGCTCCGATAGAGGAGGTATTGGTTTTAAACTCCTATAGAATATTAGTAAAGAATCAGCACTCTCTCCGGATATGACGTACATTGTAGTATGTGAAGATAAAATCCACCAATAAGCCACAAGCCACAAAGGGTGAGAATAAAAGACTCATGAAAGCCGCGAAACCGAATCGAGTCCGCATCTCTTGACTGAGCTGACCACGGTGATCAGCTTTGAGTACACGTTGGTGAACTTGATGGTGTTCATCGAAAATGAGATCCAGTACTCCAAACTGTACGGTCCACTCCAGTGACCTCGAAAAAAGCTGCCTACTATTCAGAAAAGGGATGGTTAGATTTAAGACGTCCTTGTTGAAGAGCGCAATGATATAGTTCTCCCGTCTCATTAGCCTATTAGCTATGTCATGTGCGTCTAGTCTTTCCTTGGATTGACTTGCTACGTGAGAGCCGAGTTGCTTAGAAAGAAATTTGCGCTGAGACGGTGTGATATTAGTTGCCGTCTTGAAGTTTTGATCCCGAAGAGAAGTGATTTTAGAGACGACATCTTGCCATGAGACGGTCTGCATGTCTTCTTCGGGGATCTCGAGAAGATAAACGTAGAAGTCACGGATATGCATAAGCCGCGGCATATCAAGAATCCACTGGATCAGCTTCCAAACGAAATAAAAACTACAGAGCCAGAGGCTCAGATTCCAGAGACCCCACATATGCTTAGTACATTGAGGTATTAGGATCTGGGACAGACTCTTGCTCTGCCTGATCTTGCTATAGTCTATGCACTGGGTTAGGAGCGTCAGGAGGCTTGCAACAAAAGCAACCTTACTGCGAGGAATCAGTTTCTTGGCTTCGTAACAAGTTATTCTCAGTGACACCTACAGCAGATGTAATATTCTATCCAGCATAATACACCACAAACCAGCGCCGAGGTAATAGTCATAAACATCACGAATGAATACATCAAGGTTAGAGACGTTAGCCCATCTAAACATGGCCTTATCCTTAGGGCTGGCGACAAATCCGGGCCGTCTGCTGCCGGGGAGGCCTGTGTAGTTGCCGCGCCCGTGGATCGGGCCATATTCATCGTCTTGATGTAATCTTTGGTGTGCTTGTGCAGTCTCCCACTGCGCTTCTATCCTTCTCCGGTTCGGTTGCCCGCCACTATTTCCTGGACGGTGTGATCGGCGAGAACTCGATGCAGCAGCTTGGGGTCCCAAAGGTGCCCTACTTGTACCCTCAACCAGTAATGACGCAGGAACGTCGTTGTCGCCGTCATCGTCATTCAGAAGCCATCGTGATTCTGAATGCTGCCCATCTCCTGAGGAAGCGGCATCTCGTGTACTTCTTGCCTGCTCGATTGGACTCCTAGTAGAGATGCGGCTATCATCGAGGGCAAGGTTTTCTGCATGGTCGAAATCGTCATTGTGGAAGTTATGGGCTAAATTCTCCTCATCCAAATCTGAGGGAGCTCGATTATCGAGGTCACGATCGTCTCGCAGTTGACGGTAGAAAGACTGACTGTCCTTGGGAGGTATGAGGCGGGAGAAGAGGTCACGAGGCATCGTGTAGCCCCTTTTGTGGCCGTGCTCGTTGTTGCTGGCTATGACGGCGGCGCTGTAGAAGTGAGAAGTAGGTGTACCGCGGAGGAGGCGCTTTCCAGACCTTAATTTGCAATGAGTCAATCAATATACGTTCAAAAACATGGTTAACCCGCCAGGAAGAGTGATAACGAGCAAGATAGCCTGTAGAAGAGGCAAAACGGATGAGATGGTGACCGTCGTGTTACGAGATGAGTCCACAAGTCGGCACAACACAGAACGACGGGGACTTGTCACACGGACTGTGAGAGAAAGATATGTTATGGCACGATGTCTTGCGGTTCTCCTGCGTAAGTAGGCAATCACAACATATAGATAGCAGAGTGCCCAGATATTGGTGTGATCATTTGAATCAAAAGGTTCACCAGCATGCTGATGATGGCTTGGTGCCTTGTACAGGTACCTACAGGCTACCTACCTACCTACCTGCTTAGTAGCTCCCCTACTGTGTACGCCCACCGTCGCCCAGGCAGTTACGTGGGAAGAGGCACGTGGTGCTGTAGCAGGTAGCACATGCGCCTTATCGTTATCAAAGACAGACCCCACAGTGAAGTCATCTGCACCAAGGTTGGAGCCAACAAGGTACCTACTACCTATATATGTACCTACCTGCAGAATACCGGTACCAAGAACATAGGTACGGTACGGTAATGCACAAGCCCATATAGTAGTATATCGATGGCATCTATGAGGCCAATGTCAATTGATTATTAAGGATGAAAGCTTTACATTGTAGATATTCTTGGATTGACCAGTAAATTTCAACACCCTTTTACAGGATCCCGACATATCACTTTCCCAGATCTCGATACAACAACGTGGGACGCTACCCCCGCAAATCTCCCGCCTAGCGGTGTGCCAGCCGTTTCTTTAACTAAACTACTAGTCTAGTAGCAGGAATCAACATCAGCGAGGCGTTGAGCAAAAAAACTGGCACCACCTATTCAACCATCTAAGTAGAGGGGAGAGGTAGTGCTAGTTTTTTGCTCACCGCCTCGATCGGATGACCGACGACTCACGAAACTACCTATACTACAGTACTAGTCATCCCCTTTGGCTAAGATTCCTAACTAAGGTACGTACGGTTATGTGGCGTGTCGCAAGCTTGATAGCCTGGGCCAACGCTAGGTGAGGCTAGAAGTTGGTTGCTTTGATTGGCTCGCGATCTTGTCCAATAGTCTTGGCCCGTTGGACTATAAGCCTCACATATGTTCTCATACAATCCTCTACATGCTGACCGTCAATCTATAACCATGTCAAAGCCTCTGATTATTTTTTATATATTCCTCTATGAGCGCTTATCATGTACGAGTATCATTCTGCAAATGAAATACCTACTGTGTGTGTGTGTGTGTGTGTGTGAATTATCCGCTTTACTGCCATGCTAACAGTTGATTCTACATCATCTAACTCAATCATTCTGATATGTATACCTACCTAGTGAAAGCTTACAACTCTCCAGGCATGCTCCGTAAGCTCACATATATTGCTGATACCTGATGCTGTCTTTGGAAAGGCACTGGTGCCGATGTTTACAAACTTTTTCTTAGATAGACCTTCAGGCTACTATACATAACCAAGTATAGCCCCCAGTTTCAGATACCACTCTATAGCTTTTACCTTCATTAGAAATTTGACAGTTATTCAAGCTGAGTTCAAGAAGCAGTAATAAATGCCAGGTTGCAATACGTGGAAACCATGTTTCTTGGCCTTTGTACACGTAGAGCCCAAATTGGCGGACAGCTGCTAGCAACTGTCACGACGGCGCAGACGGATCTTTGTCGGTCAATACCCAAAACACAGTAACACATAATCCGTCTCACCAGTAGCTGGGCTTTTGATATCATAAGTGCAGAATGTAACTATTTGTGTCAAAGGAGCTGGAATCGAAGAAATAAGAGAAGGCAAGAAAGTACAAAGCCGAGGTGGTATCGAACATGGCCTCCAACGGTCTAGGGCTTCAGCTTCCGCAACGTGATGCTGCATCGCCAGGTCCCATATCCCCCGGCATATCTCTAGCTCCCGGTCAAGCCAGCAGGGTCATGAACCCCATATCATCTAAAGTCACCTCGGTACTCTCAACTTCATATGCGGACTCTGAATTCCGCGAAGCATTGATTCTGCTGGATGAACGGGGCATAAGCATTAGTGCCGAGACCAGAAGGCAGCTACGTCTCGACGTGCAAAAGGAAGTTATTGACAGCAATGGCCAGATCATCAATGAGTTTGGCCGTGTGGCAGATGTAAGCCGGCGGGCCATTCGCCTCACGGATAGTATGTGAAACTGACGCAACCATGAGCAGCAATTACGACGCATCGGCGCTACCATCGACAAGCTCAACAAGAACTATCAGGAGATGAAGAGCCATGTAACGCTATCTCACGAGGCAACTGTGGCTACAGTTGAAGAAGCTTCTTCTCTGATGACACAGAAAACGAATATAGAGACGAAACAACAATTGCTCAAGGGCTTCAAAGATCACTTCGTACTCACAGACGATGAAGTGGCGTCTCTAACCCTGACATCGGAGCCCGTCGATGACCGATTCTTTGCCGTATTAGCTAAGGCAAAGCGTATACGCAAAGATTGCGAAGTGCTCCTTGGCTTTGAGAACCAGACCTTGGGCCTTGAGGTTATGGATCGGACCTCAAAGAACCTGAACCACGCCTTTCAGAAGCTTTATCGCTGGATACAGAGAGAGTTCAAGACGCTCAATCTCGAAAATCCTCAAATACATTCTTCCGTGCGTCGCGCGCTACGCGTATTAGCTGAAAGGCCCTCCCTCTTTCAGAGCTGCTTGGATTTCTTCGCCGAGGCTCGTGAACAGATTCTCTCAGATTCTTTTTACCTTGCACTGACAGGAATGTCAGCATCCGGGGCGAAGGACCACTCTGTCAAACCGATTGAGCTTGCGGCCCATGACCCCCTTCGCTATGTGGGCGATATGCTAGCGTGGGCGCACTCGGCTACAGTATCGGAGCGCGAGGCCCTCGAGGTCCTTTTTGTCTCAGACGGCAACGAGATTGCCAAGGGCATGCAGGAAGGGAGGGAGAATGAGCTATGGCGTTTCATGGCCGATGAGGGTGATGATGGCCCACCCGAGTTCGACGCTGTCAAGGCGCTCAATGAACTTGTTGATCGGGATCTGGCGGGCGCCGCTCGAATTTTGCGCCAGCGCATTGAGCAGGTGATACAAGCTAACGAGGAGACAATCCTGGCATATAAGCTAGCTAACCTGTTGTCCTTCTACAAATTCACATTTTCGCGACTGCTAGGGGTCACCAACGCCGAAGCTATTCTATTACAGTCGATGACGAACCTCGAATCCGAGGCTCTGCGCCAGTTCCGCTCGCTCATGCGCGACTACATCGCTACGCTACAGGGTGAATTTCAGCACACTCCCGCAGACCTCGCACCCCCCGATTTCCTCCAGGAAGCGCTCAAGCAGCTTTCAGCCATTATGCAAACATACGAAACCTCGCTGGACACGTCCACGTCTAAAGGGGGGGGAGAAGACCAAGAAGATGACGACGACGAATTCCAACCCATACTCACCGAATCCTTCGACCCATTCATAGCAGGCTGCGAGAATATGGCACGTAAAATCCCCAGGCCCGCTAGTTCCATCTTTTTCCTCAATTGTCTCCTTGCCGCCCAATCCACACTGCAACCCTACTCGCGCTTCACATCACGTCGTCTAGCACGCCTGCGCTCCACCGCCTCCGAGCATGCGTCCAAGCTTATTGAGTCGCAATACAGCTTCCTCGTATCGGAATCGTCGCTGTCGTCCTTTTTTTCGGCCCTACAGCCGTTGCGCAGTGAGATCCGTGAAGATATTGAAAAAGTCTCAACGCTTGAGCCGACACAACCCGCTGCTCTCGCAAGCGCGAGCCAAAGTCTCGACGACTTCCTACCGTCAGCTATCATGGACGCCTTAGAAAACCTGAAACACCTGCAGGACGCGCGGCTTGCGCGTGAGGTCACGGAGGAGGCGGCCGAGCGGTTCTGCGCCGACTTTGAGCACGTCGAGGAGCTCCTTGTACTCGCTGACGAGTTGCGGGATCAAAAGGACAGCAATGATGCGGATGAGGAGCCGAGCTTGAGGGCCTTGTTCCCAAGGACAACGGGCGAGATAAGGGTTTTACTATCATAAGTCGCTGAATTACTAGAGCGATGCATTTGTCCGAGACGGGAATATACACGGAAACCTATGAAGATGCTGAAGATTAGGACAACCGAGTCTTACAAGTGCAGAATGCGCATAACCTTGCGGGTTATTTTCTTCTTTATTATTAATTTTCTTCTCCTGGCCTACCATTCACACATGTAGGGGCGTATCTCTCAAGTCAACGGAAGTCTTCTCCCTTCTCCGGCCCAATACGGTAAGCTCTGTAAAGCTGCGAGGCGATTGCTGCATAATTGAACCTATGTGCTAAATAAAACAAATCAAGACGTATAGGTATCACTCGTGTCATCCGTAGATAATTATATACTTCCACGGTCGATATCTTGCAATCTTGTGTTAATCACAAAAAGATTTCCTCCGGCTCTCGCTCTTCATGTAACCGGGGTATCACCTCGGGGCCGCTTCACCGGCCAATCGCCGTCGCTTGGCCGTCGTGGTCTCTTCCCGGCAGACTCGCTGGCATCGACGTGCTCGAGCTTCGCCAGCGCCGCCACGAGCCGCCGGCGGGCGGCGATCTCGCGCTCGCTGCTGTCGGCATCGGGCCGGTAGAACTGTTTGACGATGGCCACTGTGGCGTGGTAGCACTCGTAGAGGAGGATGCGGGTCGACGCGTTCTCTGGGTCTTCGATAATGTCGACGTCGACGTCCTGTTGTTTTTTCTTTTCCTCTTCCTTTTTCACCTCTTTGCTGCCTTCTTCTTCATCGCTACTAGTAGCATGATCTTCTTCTTTGATATCGTGGAGTTCATCAGAATCCTTGTCTCTGTTGATCTGACGAAACCCGTGTTCGAATTCAGGCGTTGTATGCGAGAAGACTGTCGCGAACAATGGGTCACCGAATATGCAGTTACTCCAGTCTTGTAGCCCCGTAATCTCGAGGACTCTTGTGTTGTGTTGTTGTTGGGACTCAGCATCAGAATCTTCAGGTTCCACTTTTATCCTGGCGCTCTCTTTCAACGTCTCGAGCTTGTCCTCTTCCTGATTGGTTTTTACTTTTTCTGGCTCCTCTACAAGCACGACTTCGTCTTCGTCGCCATCAATGACCACTAGTCGGGGTGTCGTGATAGCATCGAGTAAATGGGCGAACTTGCGGAATGTTGTCCTGACTAATTCGTAACTCATCGTTACTGCTCGGTCCTCGGCGTCTCTGAGGATGCCCTCGAGAAGCAGGTGAAAGGTCTTTCTCCAACCGTCTGCGCCGTCAAAGTCCAGTTTTGTTTCTTGAAGTACTCTCTTACTCTCATCAGAGACGTGAGGTTGCTCGAGCACTGTTGCTACTTGGCCAAACCTTCCATTTGGTGACTTGACATTGGCAATGCACCGTATGAGGCGACCCTTCTGAAAATCGACAGACCTCCGTTCTGCGAGCGTTAGAGGTTTCCCCAGGCTCGATATAGGGTCGCCTAGTGTTGGCTCGAACAGACAAAATGCAGAGCTAGTCTCTGTTGAAATGGAAGAGTGTACGATTAGAGTCGGCAGGTATCTTCGTAGTTGGCTCTCGAATGAAGATGGTTTAGCCGAGGCAGTCTGATCTGACCGCCTTGTTGTCGGGTACGCCTCGCGGGGGCGTTTACCAGCTCTCTTCTCGTCAGGGCTCTGAGAGCCCTTGTCGTCTCGCTCGCAAGCATCTTGTGATAACCACTCAACGACGGCTGCCTCTGATTGCACGAACCATTTCTCGTAGCGAAGCAACCTTGAGGGCGGTGGTAATAATTTTAATAACAAGGTCCGCTCGTTAGCGAGCTTGACCTTGAAAGCCCTCAGAAGTCGTTTTGTAGATATTATAGAGACAGTCTCAAGCCTTATGTTTGGAACGGCGCTCTCTATGATAGCCCGAACTGATTCGGACGGGCGAGGTTGAGTCATGGGTGTGAGGGAAACGGGAAGCTCGGGTTGTGTGACGAGGACTGTGTTGCGAGTAGGTAGCCGAAGCCGTCTTGTGGGACGTGACACACCAGATATTATCCCTCTTGATTGTGTCGTCTTAGAGTTGGTGCTGGTGGCCTGGGTAGTGTGGAAGGGCAAAAGAGTAAAATGGGGGGTTGTTTCTACACCACAGGGGTCCGTGGAAGATACCGGTTCTGTCCTTATACTTGGCCCCATGATTTGCATGGCTATTCATGTCGTTTCTTGATATACTGGTAGGCGGAGAATGCAATGGAACGTAAGCTCCGCAATGGGTGGGATTCGGGTGATTAGGCGGTTGACCTAGAGAGAAAGAGCCTGGAGTCGAGAGGGCCTTGCCCTTTTCTATATAGCAGCGATCCGGTACCAAATACGCCCAGCGGACGATAGAATTTCTGGATCTATAACAGATGGGTGACAATAATAGCAGTATAATGGCCGCCGGGGATAGTAGATACGATAATACGTACTAGAACTATTTGAGCTCACTACTAACGAGGCTGCAATGTGCAAGATGAGTAAAACATAGACAAGTGATGTAGGCAGAAATGTTATCGGCTAGTAGGTTCATTCTTTCGAAACGAGTTTTAAATCAAGCACTGCAGCCAGCAAAATACTTATTATGCGGATGATAGTAGAGAGGCTAGTAGAGTTTCGTACAAGAAGCGAGAGTGGTTTGATCACACACTACCAGAAGCGAGCTTAGGAGAGCTCTTGCTGGGTCTGGCACGTTTGGATCTTTGCGAGGTAAGGAAAGGCTACTGTCACAGGGTCGCTTGTTCAGCGAATAGGACTCGACGACGTGATTAGTAGAGTCGGGCGGAAACAAACAACAGCTCCCTAACCTAGATGTGTTATGGGGGCCAAGCGTTTTGGCAACTTTGTATAGCATGCTCGCTCGCTTGTTTACTCGACGAGAGGCGGAAAGAGGACTAGGCGATTTAGTCACGATGGACTAATGGTGAACAGTGAGCATGAGAAGTATGAGGTAGTGTACGGTGCAGGATTAATCAGCAACGATGGATGGGTGGGCACAACATGGCGGGCTAAAGGGACTGTTGAGGCGGACATGATCGATGGTATCCAGGCATAGGATGGTGATGATATAGCTTGACGGTATGATTCGCAGAGAAACGAGCAAGTACACTCGACTACATAGTACGTGCACCAGATATGCGGCCCAAGAAGGTAGGCAGACTAGGTAAGCTCTACTGTAGCTCCCGCTTCTGATGGAGGCAGTCGTTAGTCGATGAGCAACAAGCGAGCCCTGGTTGGGTGAGATGATCACGTCAATAGCATGAAATTACGGTTTCGCCAAGGCGGCGGCGGAAGCATTCTGGAAGATCAATTTCGGCGGAACCAGTGGACTGGGGGAAAATGCGGCGTATGCGTTACGGCAGGACTAAAAGAGCTCAGCATACACATACATACATACACAGTAGGCCGGGGCTGCTCGCTGCTCGCTCGTCCACCAGCTGAGGGAGCCATAGGCCGGCCAAGTTAGTTGCAAAAAGAGACGATCCAAAATGGGCGGGCCTTGGACCGCACTGGTGGGTCAGGAGGAAGAGGCGGCAGAGGGTGAGGGTCATGGGGAGGTCTCCGTCATTGGTTAGGTATTTGAGAATACCTACCAGACCTACCTAGGTATTATCAGAGCAGTGACTGTGTATCGATACTGTACTAACCAGGTAGGTAGCAGGTAGGTAGCAGGTAGCGTCGTCGGCGTCATGTAGTTGCGTGCTAGCTGTATCCTATAGTAATCTAACCTAGCCGTGGCTGAAGATGCTAATGGCAATGGCTTGTTGCGAGGCGGGTAACCTAGGCAGACAAGTCTATCAACGATTGGGCCAAGGAAGCGAGGTTGCATGGCCCGGCACACGAAGACTGCTGTGTATGTACAAGCATTGGCGGTCAAGCGGCAGTCGAAGGAGGGAAAATGGGATGTTACTTATGTTGGTTGAACCATCATCATCACCAAACCCGCGAAGGTGACAGGGAGCGAGCATGGCAGACATGGTATTCTGTACCACCTACCACCTACCTACTTACCTAGCATCTACAATGACCAATGATGGCCACCTACATTCCTAGCAGGACGGGAAATTCCCACTCGCCTACATAGTGCATGTACAATGTATATATGGTTTTGGTTTTGTTTGTGGCATAATTTGTGGGCGGCTCCTCTCTAGCCGCTCTTCTCCTGAGTTTAGTGTAGCTCAGCTACTTAGGTATTGGGCCAGGTTTGCCTTGCAACTCTTCCCGTGATGTACATCCTAGATCAGTTACTATAGGTACGCATATACATAGTACTATGGACTTAAGGAGATGGATGGTCAGGCATGATAGAGATCGTAAACCGGATTGAAGTCGGAGGCTTGGGTATCGGAGTTGAAGCTTGAAAAAGCAGTGGTTTCGGGACATCGGCTGACGCCTCTCGAAGGATGCCATCAAACCGACACATCAGCACGGCGAAAGTGGTAAAGCAAAGCGAGAAACACGACACCCGACGACGAGGCGATGTGAGACTATACCTACTTACACGTACTTACTTACATCCGTGCCCTACCTACATACTTACTTAAGTAGTACTATGTATATATGTGTGTATATATGTATGGAAATATGTAAATATTAAGTGGTAGTATGGAGAGCTGACAAAGGGGCGGGTCTCGGTCGAGAACGAGGTTGCATCGAAGAAGCGAGTCGGAAAATTTATCATTGGCCCACGGTAAGCGAAACGGTCGAAATAGGAACTGGCTTCCGAGAGCGTTAGATTTGCCAAGACGCCATGACAGAACCACCAGAAGCGCAGTCGATGGGGGCACGCATCAAGGTTCTCGGCACCGACGCCATACTATAACATGATCACAAGTTACAGGTGCATTCAGGTACCTACTTATATGTATCGAGTACGAAGTAGGTAAGACAAAGAAGTCCAAGAAGGGAGTAGCTTTGGAAGGGGGGAGACAAGGCGAGACGAGGCGAGGCGAGGGAGAGAAAGATGAGGCTTTGAGTTAGCCAAGTAGGTACAGCACTTGGCTGTAGATCTAGATAGGTACTTACTTACTTACCTACCTAGGTACTTACCTACCTACCTATTTGCGGGTGCTAAACTATATATGTACATAAGGTAGTCTATACATGCACCTACTAGGTATGTAATACAGAGGTAGTAGATAGATGGAATTCAAGGATAATTCAGCATTTACAATGACCACCGACATATGTGTATGTATGTATGTACCTACCTCTCTCCCTGTCCGTATAAGTACTGTCCGTATAAAGCATAGTGGCGGTTGCGTTTGCGCCATGTCGAGCCATGTAACGTGGCAGTCGTCGTCCCGCTTCTTTGCCCATTTCGGGACCCTGGCCAGTTTAGCTCGCCGGGGTCCATTCTGTTGGGTCTCGTCTTTTCGGTTGCCGTTGAACCCGTTCAGACCCGTTCAAGAACCACAACCGTCCGGTCCACGAACCACTCTCGCCATTGCCTCCCTTACTTACATAGTATATATAGTGCATATAGTGCCTATTTTAGGTCACTGTGTACATGTATATGTAACTGGCAAAATGATTATCCTCGCGCCATGTTTGGCATCACATAGTCACTCTGCGTTCGACAGGCCGAGCACATCAATCGTTCGCCGTGTCGTGCGCCTTGAATTACAGCTAAAGCATTCAAATCTCTTTCCACGTCACGGTTCACATGGAAGGATTTCTCCGGCTTGAAGCACCGGCGGCGTGGCGTCTCACGGCCCTGGTGGGGTCGCCGTGCCACCCTCTGCACTTCGGCTGATGCCCCATGCTCACTTACATCCTCCAGAATCTGCATACCTACACTACATATGTACATGTACCATCTGCAGCGATGACATGCTAGACACGGTAGACTAGCGGTACGCACAGCAGATCCATGGTACATCATTCGGCCGGTCCGACAAGATCATATATATATATATATATATATGTGTGTGTGTGTGCACTTGATAGGGTTGTAATATAGGTGTCTATAAAAGATCGTCGATGCAACAGTGTCGGGGGTAATAAGCGTTCCCGCTAGTCCGTCGATGAAACTCTTTTTTAAAAGAAAAGGGCAGGTTTCCAGACATCGTCATTTCTCTGCATCACGCCTTGCATCGAAGGCAACCAATGGTATGTCTCCCGTAGCGATGACTGATTAAAGTCATCATTACTGCTACCTCAGGCTAGGGTCTAGCTTACATCTCGTTAAAATTGTCGTAATGGGGCTTAGTGCTGCTCTCTTGAGCCTCATGATTCGCGCTTCGTGCAGCAAATGCTCTCTGCAATGAAACAGCGCGGACCCGGACTTTGACGGATTTTTCAAACCCCTCCTTTTCGTCTCCCGTCGCACGCTACACGAGCAACAACACTATCGAAGACGACAAGAGGAGCTTAGGCATTCCTCCAAGAGCAAGAATGAAGATCTAGGTGGAAAGTATATGCATGGTGGTCTTTTAGTGGATTCACTAGCTGGATATTGCCGGGAATAAGGCAAATGAACCAGACACATCCTCAAGTGCTGGTCTTTCCATCAAGTTTTGTCGTAGTAGCTCTATCTTGCCGCGTACTCGAGCAGATAAACATTGTCAGCCTAACCTTCACCAACTGAAATGGGAAGTGGCGTGAATAACATGATTTTTTTGGAGTTACAGTTACCCTTTTCATATAGGACGACAAGACTCCTCGTAGCCGCATGTTTCTTAGTGTCAAGCTCCGGAAATGCGAGTTCCTGGGAATTAATGATATAAAAGATTAGTAACGATAAGGGCCTACCGACAGATCCTGGTGCCACAAGTGTCCGTCATGATCTGGTATTACATCGGGCGATTCTGATGACCTTTCAATCTTAACCTAGCCGAATGTCGGACAAGGTGTTGGACAAAGAGTTGATCTAACAGGTTTCTCCTGATCTGTACCACTGAATATGTCAATTATCCCGTGTGGCAGATACTCTTGAACGTCCAGATTCTGGTACGCAGATGTGGTTCATCTGGGGTAATCCATATGCGAGAAGCGACATTGTGTTTCGTCCATCAACAATCCAGACTTGATCACCGGCTCGATACACCTGTTATGACCCTCTTCTCTGATAGTTTATATAACCATGAATTATTTACTACAGTACACAGAGGCTAGAATTGAACCAACATGAGAAATATCAGTAGAGCACCCAGCACTGTACCAGCGATCTTGTGGTGATGTCAGTAAGCACACAACATTATATCGCACTGCTTGTATATTTGGAATCAGGGTATCCGGAGTTCATGGGGACATGGCGTTTTGACTACCGGCGTCAAAACCCACTCCCACATCCTGCAGAGTACACCGGCCCCGATACCTTAAAACTAATTAGTTATAGTATACCTGCAGAGACGACAAATACGCACGACATTAGCTTCATGGCTAAGAAATGGGAAGTTCCGCCATGATCCAGAGGAGGTTGATCCTTTAGCCCCCAATTGTAAATGAATGAATTGGGGCTAACTCAGCAAGCTGGTTCTTGGAATACCCAACGTGAACCGGTTAATGACCGTCTTGTCTTACTATAAACTGAAGCACTGCCTTTCTATGCATTACTATACTATAAAGGTAGGCATGGAAACAACTATTTGGCATTCGGGGTAGTCGCAATTGCTAGGGATATACTTTGTTCTGCGATGAGAATGAATCATTATTCTCAGTGGTAGTGTCAAATTCACGCTCATGCCGTGAACTAATTACATAAGCTACAAGCTTACTATTCTGGCCATAGTGCTAAATTATTCCTAGGGCGGACGATCGATTGCCCTTAGATGAATAACGGTATCTAATATCTAGCGTAGTTTAATTCGACAACTTCAGCTCGTCAAGGATCATATGCCACTATTTCATATGTAAATTGTCAACGCTAGATCACTAGCAGTTCCCGCCACTCAAGACAAGGAAAAGGCGGCATAATATTTTGACTCAAATATCGAGCCACTTTGTTAACGGAAATGTAGGAAGCGGGCATTATTCCGCCAAACGCCTCACAGGCGATTTGGGAAAATCTCTGGTTAGACCAGATTTATACAGCTCCAGCCTTGGTTTTCAGATCATGTCACACGACAACACACGTGTTGTGTGCAGCCCAAGGCCCTAAACCGCGCCCATTAAGCCTCTTTCGGACTACACATCAGCCACGCTGAAGATTCGAAAAGCGCCATAACTGCACTCTGCCATCATCGTTGGTTCGGCTGGACTACCTATGCTGGGCACGACAGAGCTCTTCAAACGCGCGAAGAAATCGAGCTTGTCTCTCAACAACGGTGTGCTTGGCAAGGGAGTCACTGCGCGCAAATTCATCTGAGGGATTATAGACAAGATAAGTGGAGGAAGCGGTTAGGGTCTGCATGCAGGTAGCATAAGTATCTATAGGTAGTTGCATACATAGGCAGATAATTGACTATGCAGCCTCGCTTTCCGAGAGATACCGCCTTTTGTTCTTCACACGTTTTAGGAGTTCGCTATCCTGTCGTAGCGACGTTCTTTGTAATGCTATACGGCTGAGCCCATGGAAATTCCGCACCGTATATCTTTGACTCGACTTGTTGGTTAGTTCAGATGATCACCTGCAGCTGTAATTACATTAATGTGCATGCATACTTGGGGGTGTTGGCGATGCGCCTGGGACAAACGAGCATTCAGGCCTCTGTAACGCCCACATCAGCCGATCAGCAACGGTCGCCTTGCAGTTTGGAGGTTTTGGAAAATGCGACCGTTTGGTCTTCCCTGATCACTTACGGCACTAGACTAATTGTTGAGAATTATATGTAGTTGACTCATCGTTCTGAGAATGACTTGGTGTCAAAAATCGGAGCTGATGTACATATATCATTGTGCAGAGAGCGTAGAGCTTTCGACATACGCATATAATATTCTATCACACAAGGCTGCTCGATGCTACTAGCTTTATAACAAAACGCATCGCTTATAGGTAATAATGAGTATATTGCTAATTGAAGTCAAACGTTGCGAAGGCTGGTTTCTTGGCGTCACAATGATATGCAATGTACCACCGAAAACTCAACAAGTAAGCCGTAAGGCGAGAGTTGAATGTGGAAAGCAGCGACGGGAATCTATGCAATATAGGCTTCTAGAGTTGTTAGATCATTCGGATGTACAAAGATCCTACTTAGTCTGTGCATAGCCATTATAGATGTTGGGGGTCTCGCAATCAGTATCACACCTAGCCATTTCAAGGGATTTATATAACCAAGCTATGGAACGGATGGTCTTGTTTCAAGCTCATTTATGTCCGTTTACTTGTAGATCTCCTATACCAGTGAAAGATTGAGTACATCATCAAAAGCAATAAGACATAAATTCCTCAGAAGTAGGCACAGCAGAATTTATATGGATTTTATCTGCGACCGACAGTTGGGTAGGGTCCTAGCATTACCTAGGTGATGTGCCTGGTATTTCCCATGCACGTAAGGTGAGTCCAAACCAATCTCACAGTTGAGCCATAATCAAGTAATCGGTAGATTCAATACTTGTCTCAAAGTCTCTGTGATATCAAGATATGGATCTTTTGCGCTGGTCGGGATAACAACCCCACCGTGAAATACAAAGGTTCCATACCACAATATTTGTCTTGTCTGTATTGCTGTAGGGAAATAATACGGTGTATAAGTAAAAGGGGGACTGTATCACACGCGACGGATACTGTTTCACCAGATAATGTGAAGGGCAAACTGTATCAATAAGCGAGTTCCCATATGAGAAAATGGAGTGTGACGGATACAACAAATGTTGAAGGAACTAACGACCAATCCATGTCAGCTCACCGTGGAAGGCAGGTTCGATATGTCCTAGGAAGATAGCTCTCCATGATTAAGGACTCTGATCTACCACACAGATCCGTTATAACAAGGGCAGCAATACTGGCCTTGGAATCTAGGTAATTCAGATTATAATGAACAACTAGGGCTGCATGAGTCCTTGACCAACCAACCCCTTCTTGGCTGTTGGTGGCTTGACTCGACTCTATATACAACTGGTCTGCCAGCCCGGACCGCCTAGGTCTCTGGGGTCTGTTTCAAGAAGCGAAGTCTGTATAACCTCACTTTCCAATATTGCCTGCATGTCTATGGATGATTATTAACAGCCTGCAATGGCTTTTCGTACGGCCGAAGTGCAAGGCGAACTGCATATTCAGCTGGCACAGAGGTTGCACGTGTAACATCCGTCAATCTGCCCCTGAATACTTGTGGTTCTCGCCCTCTGAACAGTGCGATTCTCAAACAAACCCCTCGCTAACTCCCCATTGCATTATAACATCGTAAAGAGTATAGACATACGGGGCCCGTTCTTTTCGGTCTTTTCCCCGTGCACCCTCGACCGGCGAGTGCAAGGACTACGTACACTACTATTAGATCGCCTGTCAATCCTCCGAAGTCCCGGATTTCCATTTTCGGCAGCAATCATTGAATTCTGTAAACACATAGGAAGGCTGCTTTGTTGAGACACATTACCCTGTCAAGTATATACGGGATGAACTCGCGAATCCCGGAACGTCCGAGAGTATTAGTCATAGTTGAGAGCGATGTCGATGGCACAGAATGCTGAACTACGACGGGAAACAATGGGGATTTTAGCATGAGAGTAATGGCCCTTAGTGTATTGAGGGCCTCTGGACATTTGCCCGCACATTGTAACATGTCTAGTTTCATTGATATTTTGACTGCTACGGATCTGACTTCTAGATAGGGTTCTTACTATGACAAGGGGATTGGCAACTTTCATAATGGCAGGCCCTTGAATCTAAGCAGATAATCTGGCGCCACCACGAAGGGTGTCTATTGTTACGGCTAGGATATGCCTGGTCTTCGTGTGTGTTGTTTCCCGAGAGCCAGAAACGCAGCCCTGCGAGGTAACAACTGACATAGCGCCGAAATTTAGCAGTCAAGTGTGTTTTCAAATTGATGTAAAGCAATCCCCAACATGTCCCGTGCTTAATCGTGGTCCAGGCTATAGGCTAAGCTTGGCCATCCCCTTCTCCTTCTTTTGCTTCCTCCGACTCTCCAGGATCAGCTGCTGACTTGAGGGCTGCTGAGTATAGTTCATGTATATTGTATCTCTTCATGGCTTCCCAGTCCTTACCGACAACACTCATACCACAAAAAGTCTAAGAAAACTACTCAGCATCAGGCTCTAACTGAAGAGCAGTTGGTGTAAAAACGCACCTGGAAGATCTCTATTATAATAACCTTGTCCGGGTTCTTGAGGTCTACTTTATGTCGTTTCGAGATCATGTTGGCGACCTTATCGATTACCTCGGTACGCTTCAGCGATGAATGTGCGCGCAATGTTGGGCGAATGGCATACTGTTGCGCCTGGTTAGATACGGGTTTGAGATAACGTGGGCTTGAACTACTGAAGTGAATGGGTGATATGGGTGATAAGAAGAGAGTGATAGGTATGGAAAGAGGTACTGTCTTCCTGGCCTTCAACTTTCTACTGACCGAGTAGGCTTCATTTTCGCCGTCGTTTTCAGTGTCCGTTTCATCATCGGCCATACGAAAGTGATCAGATAGAATCTTCTTAGCGACGTCCTCCAACCCCTTCTCAGTAGCCTTTCCAGTGAGTGTAATGGGGGTTAGCTTGTTAATAAATCGCGACCGCAGCAGCTTCCTATCGTTTGCAACGGCAGCGTCCTTGCAGATCTCTCGGACCAACTTTAGCGGGTCGACGGGCGCACGCGTACGCATGAAGAGAACACAGTCGACATTCATCCTTATAAGGTCAAACACAGAATTCTTCGTCTTATTCGCTGATTCCATGGTCGCGATCTCTTTCTCGATGGCCACCTCGATGTCTTCGGGCTCATCATCCTCCGCAGCATCATCGGCGGCATCGGATGCTATGCCGAACAACCTCTGGCCGTACTATTCAAATCCCATTTCGCCTGAGCTCATGAATCTGGTACGTGTGAATGAGTTTCTCACCTCTTCACAGATAGAAAGTATCTCGTCTGCTGCCTTCATCTCCTTCATTCTCTGACAGGTCACCCAGAACCCCATGTCTCCGACCTCAAGGGTCCGACCTTTGATGGCTGCGAGCTTTGCCTTATGACTGGGTGTCATCCACTTCCCCTGGTTGCCTCCCTGCAGATTGTTGTTGTCAACTACGCCGTCCAAGGCCGATTCGGACCAGAGTACTCAAGTCTTCCGTACCTTGCTTCTCTTTAAGCTGGAGCCCTGGGCTCCAGAAGCATCATGCTTTCTCTTCCCATTGGTCTCCATTGTCGCAAGAATTTAGTGCCCGCTTATATTTCCAACCGCTCTGCTGTATATGCCGACGTGTTTGTCTGCTGCGGCACAGGCGGGTTTGTCTTAGTTCAAACTCAGAATCTAGTCGGACAACATGAAAGTCTGGGGGGTCATTCAGTGCTCGTGGTGGCCCGTGCACACCGACCATAAGCACCTACTCTGCACCTCACCTACCTCAATTTCTCATGGCAATACACAGAAAGCCGCTTAAAAGATATTTAAACGAGGATAATCGAATAGACAGAATGAGTCCGGCATCAAATTTGATGTTTACCGCTCGGATAGAAGTACAAGCCAATGCCTCTAGAGTTTAGGAACGAGAAACAGCCCTTTATTGCACTAACCCAATCTCCAAGCCTTCCCAGCCAAGTTTGACTGTGCAATACTGAAGTACATGCAAGATGATCGCATGTGTAGCTCTATCATAAGTAATATGTACGCTTCTATATACACAAGTAATACTGC
This sequence comes from Xylaria bambusicola, assembly GCF_022495145.1. Taxonomy (NCBI): domain Eukaryota; kingdom Fungi; phylum Ascomycota; class Sordariomycetes; order Xylariales; family Xylariaceae; genus Xylaria; species Xylaria bambusicola. Next base: position 128,830 of record NW_025953568.1, read on the forward strand.
AGCTCCTGCTGACTATCTACTGGCAGAGCTACTATGTGCTGCATCAGGTCTAGATATGTATATGGATAAGTGAACCTACAACGCCCCCAAAGTATAATTTTCCCCGTATCCTGTGTCCCCATGCGCCTTCTAGAGCCTTGAAGAGCTTGTCTAAGATTCCATTTCCTCCTCGTATATTTTTACATTATTTGCATACTGTCGAATGTTGCTGATCACAGAGTCTTCGATCTCCTCTCCTCTCCCCGCTGCTACTCGTAATAATAGCTCATTTAGCGTTTGTCGGCCTAGGATATCGACATGGTCTGCTGAATTGGGGCCGCCTCGTGGGTTAAACCGCTCAGGTTGGTGCGGCATTTCGATCACTGTGATTTTCGACTTTGCCGGATTGTATCGATTCATCCGCCACCCCTTAGAGCACATGTAGCCCGTGCTGATAAGATTGACTGTGCCGTCACCCTCGCCCATGACGACTCCGTGGTCAATATCGTCAATTGTCAAACCAGTATCAATGGTGATATTGAGCTTCGTTTGGTGAGGAAAGTCAGGTGGTCGGTAATAGTAGGCTCTTTCGGTGGGTTTTCCCACACCATAAAAGCAGAATATTTTGAGATTGGGCGCCAGAGGGAGCCTGGTTTCCAATGGATTGATCCATTTGTGTGGTTGTAGCTCATTGGCTTCCACTTCAGCCCTGGTATGGGCTATGCCCTGGGAGTAGCTGCGAAGTATCTGGTCTCGGTACCAGTCATCGCTAGTATCTAGCAGGTAGTCTAAGGCGGTAGCAACAGTTAGATTCTTTTTGGGAGTCGTCCAATTCCCACCAGCCCGGAAATTCAGGAATGAGCCGAACGTGTGAGCTTGACCGGGTTTATCATCCGGTGCCCAGGTCAAGTTGCCCCAGACTGCCTCGCCACCTATCGGGAGCATGGATGAGATACCTGGCATGGCGCGAAATATCTCTGCACGCTCTTCTTTATTAAGGAACCGCTCAAGACCGTAGACAGCGAATGCGTTCAGCTGCGCTGTGTCTCGCATCTCGCCCGACAATAGTGCTGCCGTATCTTTTACAGCACCAAGCATACAGCCGCTAATATTGATCCATGCCTCGACGTGTCTATCTACCCAGTCGTCACCTCCCTTTCCACCTAATTCTGAGGCAACCCAATGGAAGAAGTAGAAAGTCACCTGAGAACCCATGCTGTGGGATGCGAGAACGACCTTTCTGCCTGAAACCTGGTGCGCCATTTCGATGTGGTTTTTTAATCGTGTAAAGTATTGATCTCGCACTTCAAGATTTTCGTATGACAGTCGCCAGTCATATGCAGCGGTAAAAGCATTGGTTGGATCATAGCCAAGAGAGGCTAAATTTTCGAATATCTTGCTCCAGATCCAATAGCCTGTGATAAAGAAGTCTGTCGCGTCGAAACCTTGAGCAGCTCGAAGTTTCAGACCCGGCGGATCCAATCCTGTCTTTTTATCCAGCATGATGTGTTGTTTCCACACCTCCTTGTCAGACAGCAGTGCCCTCATCATGGTCCAACTTCCCCATAGCCGCCTCCGGAAATAAGGCCGAGACACATTACCGGTGCCCCATGACTCGAGACCCGTGGAGATTACACCAGGCACCATGATGATGGGGTGATGGACGTCTAGACCTTCAGCTCGCGCTTTTACGCCCACAGAAAAGGCATCAGAACTTTCGATAAACTCGGCATTCGCCTTTGTTCATGGCGCCAGTACGTTAGTATAGGCCTCGTGCAAGAGGAGAGGCTTTTTACAACGTACTACCAAGTCTTTCAAGTCTGCTACAAAGTTCGAGGGCAGGACATCGAGGAGACTGTCCATGCTGAGCTCGCCAAACTCAGGAAATTCAATGAGATCATTCCTCTGCGCGAGTAAACCTGCAGCGATGAGCCCGAACAGACTGCCAAGTAAGAATATGAACGTGCTCCTCCTTTTGCGCGTGGGTGGCTGATCGCGTTGATGAATGATTTTGACTTTGTCGCCGGGTTTGACGGGGCTTTGATCGCGCGATGTTTGTGCAGACGGAGACGGAGACGGATCGATGCCGGCTGCGCGGCGACGAAGTTCGGAGGCCATTGTCAGATAAGCCTACATGACAAGGAGAACTCGAGTCGCTCAGGATCGGAAGACCGATGTCGTTGCGGGGGCAACAAAACGGAGAGTGAGTGGGTGAGTGGGAGGATTGCCCACACTGACGCTGTGTTCTGGTAGTGGAGAGTCGCGAGCCCGAGGTTGCTAGAGTAGAGATCTACTAGGTAACCTTCCTAGCTTTGATTATACATGTTGTGCCTGATTGACAGGTCCCAGCCCCCTGCAGTACCTACCTAGGTAGCTGTGCAATATGGCGATATGGATCTTCAAATTCTTTATCGCAGGCCGAATTGACGTCAACCGCGCATTCATTTTTATCTGACCCTGGTACAGGGTACAAGGTAATTATCTTGCTGGGATATTGGACAGGTAAGAAGAACTATGGATGTACATTGTTACGACGAAGTCCCACAGTGGAACGATCTTTCCTGGCCAATCAGCTGATCAGGTAATAGAGTCTCCTGTAAGAGTCAGCGATGGATCGGTACTTCTATAGGGTACTTGGTAGGTACCTATAGGTAAAATATACTTACTACCCTGAGATACCACCACTGCATCAATGCCAATAGGCTACATAGTACCACTGAATCTGCACTGAAGTATACCTAGGTAGGTAGTAGGATGTAGTACTAACGTGGTCTGTCTTCGCTCACATGTGAAAGTGGGCGCAAGAGGAGGCGGATGGATCACTCTGGTCGGTCTTGTCGCTGTTGTCTGTTGTCGTACAAGCTTCGGCATCTACGTCGTTCGTTATTGCTCCTCTACTTGTACATCAGCCCGGACTCTTGGGTGCGTGGGCTCACCGGCCTCTCTTTCTAGCTACCTAGGTACTCTCTTTTCCCTTTCTTTATCCCAGAACTAACTTCATTTATTCTACCACCCAGCTGCCCATGTCATGCACATCTTCAGTTATTTTAACACGTTTCGCAAATAACTATTAACGGTATTCTGACGCTGAAAGCTGCTCCAACCACCACTAGGCCCGTCGAGTTCTACGCCTCGTCTAGCTCATTATCGCGTGCGAAACTACCTGGATATGACCAATCTTGAATGTTTACCCATGGCTACAGAGATAGCTCAACCGGTCAACCCTCTCGGCGAACTACGGTATCTCCAATACGAACATTCCCTCGAGGAGAAATATCTACCGGAAATCCGAGCCTTGATATCTAAGGACCTCAGCGAGCCCTATAGCATCTATGTGTATCGGTATTTCTTGTACCAGTGGGCACACTTGTGCTATTTAGTGAGTCTCCGGTGTCTTACTTGACGTCTCTCTGACTGTGTCTCATGGGACCACCAGGCTTACCATCTAAATCTCTATCTTGATAGGCCCTGCACCCCACCGAAGATTCTCTCCTTGGCGTTATCATCTGCAAGCTCGAACAGCACCAATCACATTCGCCACCCACACTTAGAGGTTATATCGCCATGTTAGTCGTGTCTTCGGACTTTCGAGGAAATGGCATAGCAACTATGCTAGTCAGGAAAGCTATCGATGCCATGGCCAAACGTAATGCCGACGAAATAGTGCTTGAGACGGAGGAGACAAATATACCCGCTATGAGGCTGTACGAAAGTCTCGGCTTCCTCCGGACGAAGAAGCTTCATAGATATTATCTCAACGGCAATAGTGCGTATAGGCTCGTGTTATTGCTAAAACCCGGATATGAGAATGAGGAGATGAAGCCCCTAATTTGATGTGTGGCTAAAATCCTAGGAGGCTTTGCTTGAGTGTATAACCTGTTGGCCCATGGAAGATGCTGTGTAGAGTTCTTTAAACAAGTGATCCCGTGGATGAAAGCTACTTTGAGCGTGGCATTGACGAGACGACCCGACTACATTTTCAGGCGTTTTTGGGACCTTAAGAGTGCTCATGGTTATTGTATTGCTTCAATTTTGCATTGGGTGGCGTTTTAAACATTAAGATAGCATCAGGTCTTTTGGGGGAGGGGTTGATAACACTGCGATTGATTTATTATGAGCCGCATGAAAGATCAGAAACAAGGGTATCCGGGCTGGTTCGAACAGTCTCCAACCAGCAGAGATCGCAACGTCATTCTGCGTCATTTACACACTCAATGATAATTACGTGTTGTTCAACTACCCAGCAGAGATCGCGTGTCGTATATAGAAGCTCTAATTTCCCATGGGTTGCCAGATGCGATCCCTAAGTATGTATATGCATCTTTTCTTGGTTAGGACTAGAAATTCGCATGATCGGCTAGGCGGACTGACCAGGCTTGTAGTAGAGTGGCTTGCCTTTGATGATACCAAGCTGCTTCAGTTTCCTGGCTACTCTTGTAACGTCGCCTGTGTCTGAGAAGTCTGCCGTATAAACACAAATAAGGCGCTCTGTTCTTTGGTCAAGACGAGACTTGGTAGCTACCTTCGCAGCAATACCTAGCTCGTTATTTGCCGTGGCTTTGGCGACGGACTCCCAGACCTTGTCGATTTCGAAGATGGTGCAGAAGACCATCCACTGTATTGGTTAGCGATAAACTGATATGAGAAAAGTTCACCTCACCTTGCCGCATGTCACTCGAAGGCCCTTTGCTAATTCGAGGATATCCTTGGCAGCATCCATACCCGCTTTTTTTGTTTCCCGCGTGATGAGAGCTTTCGATATGCCGGGCTTCCTAGATTCGTGGATGAACGACGAGGCAAAATGTAGCCGTTCTTCCCCGGCTTGCATTAGCGTTGCGAGATCAGCACCTTCGTCTTCGGGAGCTTCATCTTCACCCCCGCGAACCCGCTGATTCTGGGCCTCGCTCTTGGACTTTCTCTTAATATACGGGTTACAAACCCAAATCCAAGAGTGGCCTGGTACCTGCTCCGTCGTCGCCGGCGGTAGTCGAGTGAGGAATGCGTCAACAGTTTCAGTGAGCTGCCACGCGTATTCATCGGCAGCGTAGGGATTATGAAGGTGTGAGGCATGCTCTGTTGTACCTTTCGCATGGAGCATTAGGGGTGTGTTGAGCTTGCCGTAATCTTGCCACCATTTGCCGATGTCGAACTGTCCGACTTTTTGCTTCAGATCTTCGACCTGATGGTCGTCGCCTAGGCCTCAAGTGTTAAGCAGAGTTGTAAGCCACAAGGTATTCACGCTTGCAATACCGTAGAAATCAGATTCATCAGAACTCATGACTGTTTTCAACACCCGTTGTAAATGGAGCGTTGTTATACGATTTGTGCTACGAACGATACTGCGAAGAGCGTCTCGCCCAGCGTTCATGTAGGTATGGTGTGAGAATAAGACTCTATGGATGGCTTTCAAGTACCTAGAGCATTGGGACCAGAAGACTGTAATGCAATATTGAAGGCTCCGTGTCTCGTTTTGATTATCTGCAGGAGCTTTAGGCTGTGTATGAGACAGTGTAGGTAGCGGAGTGGACAAGAGGACTCGGGAATCTCTCAACGATTGAAGGACTTTGGTAGCATATATATTGACATATTGACAGGAGATGCCAGGTTCGGATTTAACAATATCTAGGCCGTACCACAATGTAATGTGTGTGGGATGGTCCGTGGCAGACCCATGGCATCTCACACCGTAAACGATGCCGTACTCGCGAGGACATGCTATCCCATGTCTGCCCATGCACCTTCCCTAGAAACATCATTGGTCCCGCTGTCCTCGCCGCGTGCTCCCGTCAATCACATATGCGGTACGTGATCATAGAGATACCTAAATCATGTATAGTACTTGCAGAGTACCGAATCCGGTAGTTAGGTATGTAGGTTGTGTCAATGTTTATTAACCGTGACAAGGTCCCTGGCGGGCAAGAGGTTCTCCTCGGTCTCCTTGGTACTTCGTACTACTGTACATACTTCTGTAAAGTTGTTGTGTGTGTGGGGCGCGGAACAAGAACGGCTTCCCAGGCTCCTGGGATTGATGGCGGGGAAGCTTCCGAATGGCGGTGGGTCCATGGGCTTATCCGGCCGCTCTTAGCTCTTCCCACACCGCGAGCGAAGCGACGACACGACACGCGTAAATTGTAAATTGATATGTCACCTAGGTAATCTTTACAACTGCAACACCTACCCATCATAGATATCGGCAAGGGGGGCGGGGGGGGGGGGGGGGGGGGGGGGGGGGGGGGGGGGGGC